>NW_027516097.1:0-300000 GCF_048772815.1 Callospermophilus lateralis
TACCAAAACAACTACTGTTTCAAACCTCACCTCCATGAAGAAACTATATTCCATTTTACAGTAAAAGAAAGAGCATATTGCCAAGAACACTTTAGTAACTGGGATTTTAATGGAGGTAGAAACATGATATTATAGTAATACAACTACTTAAAATTTGAGGTACATTGATTCTCTTAAATTCATCCTAAGCTTCATGGAATTTTGAATAAATGGGTGTTCTATGAAAAAGTATCTCCACCTTGAAATATTAATAATTATATTAAAGATGGCTGAAATAAAAAATCATACTATGTTTGTTTAGTCACAGATTTTGACTGTTTTTTTTTAATATATGCACTTGTTTTCCACACTTTGGAAACCTATGTTTTCTAACTAAATACTAGTATATTTTTAAGATGCTGTCTTTAAGCTTGAGGCAATCTCAAGGTGGTTTTTAGTTCCTGAAATTTTTAACTGAGAAAAGTGCCAATTAGTTTCAATTTTGTTGATGGTATTCATGATGTAGTGTCGAACGTAATATAATTTTTTGGAGGAAATTGGTGACATGATTCCTCAGGATTTAGACAAAGACCAATCTGTGCAGTGTTGTATACCACCATCTCAATGTGCCATGGTCTATCAATGCTAACATATTGAAAACAGAAGTGAAGCCTCAATCCCTTTTATGTTTGTCTCTGTCATGTAGAACACACAGTTCAAATCCTCGGCAGTATCTTGTTGTCTGACTAGTTGAACATTTAGGGTATATCATTATAATAACTTGTGACAACAGTTATGGGTCATGGTAAGGAAATTAATGGTTGTATTGAATTCAAATCCTGACAGGTAAAATCATATCTGGAATATTATGTTTAATCATTGTACCTACATTTTCACAGAAATTGGAGTATACCCATAGGACAATGACCGGGACAGTGAAAATAACATACAGAACACATTAGAAGAAATGATCAGATTTAAATTTCCAATTTATAAAGAGAAGAGTTGGTTTAAGATATTGAACACATTATCCTGGGGTTGACACTTAAACTGAGTCTAGAAAGCACAAGAAACAACTAAGATCAGAGAATAATGTTACTAGGAAATTCAGTACGAGATGGAATTCCCTGAGAACTATAGCTGTCTGAAATTAGAATGTTTTCCCATTGTTAGATGCCTGAAAAAAGGCGGGCAGGGAGGTGAAACAACCTGCTTGAGAAATTGTTGAAGATTCATGACCAGAGTACAGAATTGAATGATGAAACCCTATAGATTCCCATAATTTTGAAAGTCTGTGAATTTAAGATATTTCCTCATGATAAACTATTTTCAAAATGCCTCAATGTTCCAATGTTCAAGACAGGAACCCAGTACATTAAACTGTACAAAATTGCCAGTTTTGTAGGTCCAAAATTGTTGAGTCACAGCAATTTCATGTGGTTACCTTAACATTTATAGCTCTCTAATATCTGCAAGAGGATAGAAATGAGGAGGGGAAAATGCATCTCCTTAGTACTTGCTCTGCTAGTACTGTTGTTAATACAATTCAGGAGGTTATATTTATTTCATAATTAGTCAGATTAACCATAAATTATAAAAGCAAATAATGCTAATTTCCAATACTCCAAATTCCCTATACCTTGTTTGATTTCCCATACCTTGCTGGTCCAATAGAGAAACAAACAATAACCAAATCAAATATCCAACAAAAATCAGATAAGTTAATAATTGCCAAGTTCTGAAAATTGGAGAATACTAAGGACGTTATGCTGCATTTTTATGGCTGCTAGTTTTAGGTAATTGCAAGCAGATTATTGCAAATGAACTTATACAAATACTATGATATAGATAATTATGTAAAAAGAAACTTGAAGCCAAATAAAAGTAAAAATTGGGAGAAAAAATGGGAGAAAACTGGTACTAGTTACGATAACCCTGTAAACATGAGTTAGGACATGTACAGTCAATGCTTATTGTCACTAAGTCTTTAAATAACCCTAAGCAAGTCATGAAATCTCTCATAACCTTGAATTAGTTCATCTGTACCATGAGTGGATTGGATTAATTGTACTGTAGATACATTTCAAAATCTTAAATTCTATTGCTGTTTGATAAGATTTTAAATGTAAAATTAGGAAGTGCCATGTAAGAAGAAATTTTAATAGGGTAATCAATATTTTTTCATGATTAAGTTATAATACTTATAACCAAATTATTATTAACATACAGTCCTTGTGAGGAAAGTACTTACATAATGCTGTTTTTATTTTTATTCCTGTATTTTGGTTGAAGTCATTGCATAGACTTGGTTTGAAGATTAGACTGGTCTCTTGTTGGGTCTTTTACCTTAGAGAGTTTGGGAATACTTCTGTCAGGGTTTGAAGGGAACTAACTGACTTTGATCCTAGCTGCTGTGCTCTAGAGACCCTTCCCTGTTGTTGGTGTGCTAGCCTGTTTCCCATGGGCTGCTTCAGCCAGTAACTGAAAAAATTGGGAAATTGAAGTAGGTTCATTGCTGGAAGATACGTGACTTCTTTGAGTGTGGCTCTGGCTTAAATAATACCACATGGTTTTGCCAAAGTGTCTCCAACTGCTCTGCATTTTGAGAGAGTTTCACCTGACTGTTCTTCCTTTAATTTTTCCTTCACTCAGGGTGGAAACTGCCTTCAAATTTGACAGTCCCCCTCTATTGTCCCCCACCTCCTTAACTGGCACATGTTTCCACTGATAATTTTTTTAACACATGTAATCCTTTCTTGCTTCTTGCTTCTTGAAAAACCTGGAATAAGAGAGCACTTAAATCTTTCATATTTTATTTAGTTTACTTATCTGCAAGTTGAAGATAATACTTAACTAACCTGGTTATTATTAAGTTAAAGAATATCACATATGAAAATTGAGCATACTTCTTACATAATGCTAGCATTTACTAGTATGGTGTAGCCAATCTAGGAAAGTCATTGACAATATTTTTGGGTCTCATTATCCTTGTTCAAATTGTTCCTGCAACCTAAATTGCCTTCTTATCTATATATCTCTGTTTCTCACATTTCTTATTAGAATCCTCATTAAGCCACCTCTTTCACAGAACTTTGAAATAGTTGTAATTTTTCCCTCTTCAGGACTACTATTGCACTTAAAATATTTTGCCTTGCACAATCATCATGCCCCATTCTTAAGTATAAGTATTATGGGTCCAAGGTCACTCTTGTACATATTTTTTGTATTTCTGAAATCTGGTACTCAGGATACTCAATAATTATCAGTAAATAATACACATAAGAATTTAAAAAAAGTTGGTTTACAAATATTCAGGAGTCATATTAAATAGAAATTTGCCAAATAAAACTTCAATGTTATTTTTATTGTTTTTGTTGTTGTTAAGTGTAATGAAGTTATTTATAGATTCAAAGAAGGGAACCACAGAATAGGTCATGTGTTTGATGTTTATTGCAGTGGATACTCTTTGGAGAAGATCTTGAGAGTGAAGTTTAAGATCAGTGCTGCAATTGGATTTTTTTACCAAAAAATTACAGTTTCCCATACTTCTTATTATAACTTAATAAACATGCATCCTGTTTCCCTGGAAGCAGTCACTTCATTATTTTCTAGCATTAATAACTAATGTGTATGCTAATTTGTGCTATGAAACTGGTGAGAAAGACATTTGAGTCTCAGGAAATAATGACCTTTCCTGTTTTTAACTAAGATCAGTAACTCTAATGCTGGGAAATCAACTGAATGGCACTAGCAACAATTAAGC
Organism: Callospermophilus lateralis; assembly: GCF_048772815.1. Lineage (NCBI taxonomy): Eukaryota > Metazoa > Chordata > Mammalia > Rodentia > Sciuridae > Callospermophilus > Callospermophilus lateralis. The sequence continues at coordinate 3,743 of NW_027516097.1, forward strand.
AATGAATATCTAATGGAGCCCTGGGACCTGGAGTGGTCTGATAAATGACATCTGTCTTTTAAATAATACCAATATTACTAAAATTAAATTGATAAATATGCCAATTAAAATATATTGTATTATTCACTGCAAGGAGATTATTATGAAGACTGTTAGGCATAGGCATACAATGGTAGGATTCAGAGGTTGGGTACTTGTTTTAAACATGATAATTTTATTATTTGAATTGATGTGTATTCCTACACTATCAAACATAAAGGAATGAAAATACAAAACATATTCCATAGCTAATCCTAAATGACACTGTCTCAGATTATCTGTTGTCTTATTCCCTCCCTTAGTGCAGGTAATCGAGTATTTGAATTTGAAACTGCAAATTTATCTCATTGTTTCATTATAGATAATAAAAGTGACCTATGTGAGGATATTAGATTACTGATTTTACTTAGTATTCACCTTATGCTTAGAAGGTGTGAAATTGTTAACTCGTTCAAATTAAGTCATTATCCAGTTATGTAACAAATAGACTTTTGCTTAAAAAGCTTAATTAACCAGGTGCAGAGAGAAAGAAGCAGCTCCATCAAATGCTTCATGAGACCCTTTCTACTGCTGTTCTTTATTTTTATGTCTCATTAACAGCAGAATTAATTATCACAAACTGTACATAGAGGGCAAATTAGAAGAAATTAAGTGTTCTGCATAATCTTCTTAAAAATATCTTAAATACAAAAGGAGTTGGGGAGTTTTGCTGTTTTTTTTCCTTTAATGAACAATAGCCTGGCATAAATTTGAACCTTCTCATCACTTATTGAAGGGTATAGGGCAAACACTAGACACTAGTTTATATATATTATTCATCGATAATATATTATATAAACATCTATACATATTAATACAGATATGCAGACCATGGCTCAAGCAACAGAAATTCATTTCCTCAAAATTTTTGGCTCTAGAAGTCCAAGATTACAGTGTCAGCAGATTCATTTCCTGAGATCTTGCCTTGCAGATGACTCTTTTTTTTATTACAATTTTTTTTCATTTTTTTTATTAGTTACACATGACAGTACAATGATCTTGACATTTCATACATTTGAATCAAATGGGGTATAATTTCTTATTCTTCTGATTGTATGGGTTGCAGAATCACATTATTATACATAAAGCAATAATAATGTCTATTTTATTCTGCTGTCCTTCCTTTCCCCCTTTTCCCTCCCATCACTTTTCTCTACCCAATCTAATGTGACACACTTCTTTTTTCTCCCCTCACAACATCATACATGTATTCTGTATAATGATGAGGGTCTCCTTCTATCTTCCATGCAATTCCCCTTCTCCCTCCTTTCCCCTCCCACCTCTCTTTCCTAACAAAGCAATTGGTCAGGGTTTTATTTTTTTCAATTAATTAATTTTTTTATTGGTTGTTCAAAACATTACAAAGCTCTTGACATATCATATTTCATACATTAGATTCAAGTGGGTTATGAACTCCCATTTTTACCCCAAATACAGATTGCAGAATCACATCGGTTACACATCCACATTTTTACATAATGCCCTATTAGTAACTGTTGTATTCTGCTACCTTTCCTATCCTCTACTATCCCACCTCCCCTCCCCTCCCATCTTCTCTCTCTACCCCATCTACTGTAATTCATTTCTCTCCTTGTTTATTTTCCCATTCCCCTCACAACCTCTTATATGTAATTTTGTATAACAATGAGGGTCTCCCTCCATTTCCATGCAATTTCCCTTTTCTCTCCCTTTCCCTCCCACCTCATGTCTCTGTTTAATGTTAATCTTTTCTTCCTGCTCTTGCTCCCTGTGAGGATGTGGGGAAAAGGGTACTCTTGTACATTGCTGGTGGGACTGCAAATTGGTGCGGGCAATTTGGAAAGCAGTATGGAGATTTCTGGGAAAGCTGGGAATGGAGCCACCATTTGACCCAGCTATTGCACTTCTCGGACTATTCCCTGAAGACTTTAAAAGAACATACTACAGGGATACTGCCACATCGATGTTCATAGTAGCACAATTCACAATAGCTAGACTGTGGAATCAACCCAGATTCCCTTCAATAGATGAATGGATAAAAAAATGTGGCATTTATACACCATGGAGTATTATGCAGCACTAAAAAAGACAAAATCAGGGAATTGGCAGGGAAATGCATGGCACTAGAGCAGATTATGCTTAGTGAAGCTAGCCAATCCCTAAAAAACAAATACCAAATGTCTTCTTTGCAGATGACTCTTGCTCACTGTGTCTTCACATGATTACTCTTTGTGCTAAGTGTGGTCTGTGTCCTATTCAAGGAGATTTTGTATTTGTTCTAATTATTAACGTGAATCATCCACTTATTTGTAGTACTTTGTAATACATTGTCATTAAAACGAAAAAAAAAAACAGAAGATCTATACTTAGAGAAAATATTCACAAAATACATACTTGACAATGGACTTGTATTTAAAACACAAAAATAATTTATATTCAACAAAAAAATGACACTGTTAAAAAATTGGAAAGAAAAAACAATGGGCAAAACATCTGAATGGACATCTCACCAGAGAAGATATACAAATAGCAATAAAGGCAGTGAAAAGGTGTTCCAGGCCTCATATCATCAGAAAATTGCAATCTACAATGATGAAGCACAAATACACACTTCTTAAAATGGCTAAAATCTGATGTAGATGAACAAGAACTCCCATTCACTGCTATTAGACATACAAAATGTTTTAGCCATTTTGGAAAAGAGTTCAGCAGTGTTTTACAAAGCTAAACATAGATTTCCCATACAATTCAGTGATCATATTTCTAAATATTTATTCACATGAATGGAAATATATATGTCCATGCAAAAACCTGCACACCGCTATTTACAGAAGCTTTTTTTTAATTGTCAAAATAAGTAGAAACCAAAATGAACTTCAATAGTTGAATATATAAACAAATGGTGGTGTATTCATATAATGTAATCTAATTGTGTGATTAAAAGAAATGTGCTATTATGATACAAAGAGACATGGTTGAAAGTTACAAGCATTTAGTGAAATGATAAAACTATTCTAAAGAAGGTGCTTATTGTATAATTTCAATTATATGTCATTCTAGATAAGACAGAATTATAGAGACAGTAATGGGATCAGTGTTTCTCAGGGGCTTAAGGAAAATGAGGGTTTCACAAATAGTGCAGGGCATTTATAGGTCAATGAAACTATCCAGCATTACACTGTAATATGACTTCATGCACTTTTCAGAACCCATTGACTTTACAAAATAAAGGGTTTACAAATACCTACACAAAATTAAACTATGGGCATTAATTAATAATTTTAAGTAAAATTTAGTCCAGCCATTGAAACTAATTCCCACACTAATGTTCAATGTTAATATTAAGGAAACTGTGTGAGAAGAGGTTATATGAGAATTTTTCATATTTTCTTTGTAAGTTTTCTAAAGAATGTCATTAAAATATTTGAGTAAAAACTACATTGATATAGTCTTTATTATTTATCCAATGATAAAATTTCTCAATTGAATTATAGATTTTATATAGACCTATAACTATATAGGTATTTATAATATTCATATATAATATATTGTATAAACATCTATACATATTAATATAAATTATTTATTGTACATGAGATTCTTATAACTTATGAGTTGTAATGGAATGGAACATTGAAAAATCACCCACACAGTATCCTCCTAAAATTTATTATAATTGTTCTTACTAGCAAAATACTAGTTAGAATCATTAATGCTAAGAATGACATACTACAAAATGCAAAAGTAATGTTCTACTAAAAGAATTGCAATAATTATTTTCATTTTTGAAATTGTCCAGGCATTTCTAAACATATGCTTGTTAATCTGGATTAAAATTTATATTTAATTTATATTAAAAGTTTATTTGTAGTACTTCTTGTTTTTTAGTGACAACTCACAGTTTTAGTATTTCTTATTTAAAATTTGGGAATCAGAAGAGCTTCTAAATATTTCATTTTGTAATCAATGAGAAAATTGTGTTTTTTGATAGTAGAAAGAATAATAGTATTGCCATATAATTCCCTTTTTGTAAATAAGTTTAATTTTATTATGAAAATCTAGCATGCATTATTTAAAGAAATATCATAAAATTTACTTCTGAGGTTTAAAAATATTATGTTCTTATTGCTTTAAGCCTATTGCCCATGTTTTAAGACTTTCATGTATATTTTCAAAAAATTAATATAAATAATCTAATTTTGAAAAACTGAGCAAAATTTTGAAAGTCCAAAATTCATTAGGGGATATTTTATGTTGATATTTAATACTTTGAAATTTTAATTCTTACTTTATAAGATGGCTAAGTTGTCTGTGTACTTATGTCTATCTTCCTACTATCCATATACTTGTAAACTTTTAAAGAATATCATAGAGACAAAATTATGACGTAAGATTGAAGTTCTAACAATTCAAACTCAAGTTGTTCCATCATTAAAAAAAATATTTGTTAATTGATGCTTAAAATTATTCTAATGTCATATATTTAATTCATAGTTAATTCATGCTTTCTGTTTTAGTTATAGAATTGATTACTTATAACTCTTCAAGATTTCAAAAGCATATTATGTCAATGACATTATATTTTAAAGAACAGAGCCATCATTTGTTCTAAAAAAGTGTTTTTTAAATTCATGAAAATAATTTACATTTAATTGAATTAAGACATCAATAAAATATATGATTAAAATCTCAGTAGTTTTTAGAATTTCTCATAAAAGAAAATTGATATATGTGCATATCCATGTTTATTGCAGCAAGAATCACAGGAGTCAGTTTATGGAACCAAGCTAGGTATCCATCAATAGAAGAATGGAAAGCAATACTGTTTCCCATACATATTCCATGAAGTTGTATTCAGCCATAAAGATTAATGGCATGCCATTAGCAGAAAAAAATTGATGGAACAGGAAAGGCATCATGTTAAGTGAAATAAGCTGGCTCAGAAATGCAAGGATCACATATTTTCTCTCCTAAGTGGAAGCCAGATAGAAAAAAAAAGTGTATGTGCAGGGAAACCAGTGGAGTAGAGGAATAGGATCAAAGGGTGGGGAGAGGAATTAAATTGGTCAAATTACGTTTTGTGCATGTGAAAAATGCCACAAGGAGACCCACTGTTTTGTATATGGTTATACACTAATAAAAATATTTTAATAAAAAAATTTACCCATTCAGAAAGAGGAATAGAGTTATACCACCCTGCCGGTAACACATGAACATTTAACCAGAGAGACATTTGTTGTTTTAAAAAGACAACAAATTAGATGAAGCAGGAAAATGCACTCTCTCTCTCTCTCTCTCTCTCTCTCTCCCTCCCTCCCTCCTCTCTCTCTCTCTTTACATAAAATGTGATTTTTTTAAAAAAACTCAATATCATTTGTTCATATTTTATTTTAAACAACAAATATTTCTGGAGGCTTTATTTAATGAATGATCTTTTCTAGAATTCTAGATATTGTTCAGTGAAAAACAGTAGACACTGTATATCTTTTAAGCTTGATAGATTTTGTTCTTAAAACATTTCTTGAATACTCAGCAGAAAAGTAAGATAAAGTGACTAAAGTTATACTACTTATCACTTAGGTATGAGCCCAACTGATTACAGGGTATTTCCAAAGAACTATCATTCATAAATTAGTTTTGTAAAGTGGTACTTCTTTATTACTAAAAGCACTAATTACTCATCTGAAAGTAATAATACTTTGCATTTGTGAAATACTTTATGCTCTTCAAAGTGATTTTGCATGCATTATCTCATTTGATGCTGAAGGAGGGAGTCTGTTCATTGAGCTGTCCAGATGGAGTGGGGAAATCAGAGTACTCAGCCATGACTAATGTCCCCTCAATCCAAGGTGAATATATAAGTGGTGGAGTTCTATCTATAATAAGGGAATAAAAAACAACATCCTCTGTTTTATTAGATTAAAAGTTATGGGAATGGGCCCACTGCCCTCTCAAGGCCCTCTTCATGATCCTTTCTTCCCATGTTAGTTACTGTCAGAACAGAACTCACCTACTTTATTACAATAGATCAGATCCATTATTCTTTATTTTATTCTTATTTAAGTATTGAGAGGCAAACACACCAAATAGTGAAATTGATTATTTAAATCTAAAGCCTTTACTGAAGCATAATTCCCAACCTAGTAGAAAAAAGGACTATAATTATTGGACATTTTCATAGATCATAAGCTAATTCTTGAAGTATTTTCTGTAATGCTAAGTAGTAATTTGGGTTTTTTTTTGTAGCTAAGAAAAACTCTTCTACCCGAAAAAAAATGGATTTCATTTTAAATATGCATCAAATTTACTTCTTTATGTAAAGATTTGGTACATGCTGACCACTATTTCAATCTCTGATTTATTCTAACAAATAATGTGGCAAAATCTCAACAACAGGTAAGGGTTCTGTACTTGACTGAAGGATAATGTGTCTCTTGGGTCCTTTTGAATAAAACGAAGTAAAATCTCAGCCAAAAACCTTATGCGATTAAAGGTCTTAAAGTAACTTATTGACTGAATTTCCTCAGGCTCAATTTATTCAAACCAATATGCAAATCTTCTATTTTTGTATCTTTGACAGATTCATATTAAATAACATTGGTAAATATTGTAGTTAGATTTTGTTTCCATTTTCTTTATTGGCCTTGCAATAAAGCAATGTGAAGACCTGGTTTCTCCAGCAACACTTTTGATTGTTTGCAACAATTTAACTGTTATTTCTCATTAGTCATTATTTCTTATTTTCTAAGCTCTGATTTAGAGCAATGCCATGAGTATTAATCTTCAGATACAATTCAGGTCCTTTCCACTGCAAGCTGCCCTCTGTAAGTACTCCTTTCACAGGCCCCCAGTGACATCAGAGGTTTTGGAGGTCATTGATTCCATTATATCTATTTGTTGAATAAGTCCTTCACTCCTCCCCTCACCTCCATTCTGCTACCAAAGCATTAATTTGCTATAATCTGGAAAACTTTAGCAGAAATATTATCGGGCTTTGATCATTCTTTACAAAGTCTAGATTAAAATTAGAATTTGGGAGATGATGCAAAATAATAAATAGTTTGATTTTTTTCTCCACAAAGAAAAGGTATTGGCTAAATCACTATTATTTTATCTATTTTAGAAAGACAAAAATGATACCTGGAATGTAATATCACTCTCAAGTCATATAATAGCTGTTTCCGCATGATTGTTTCCAATCAAGAATCATGCCAGCAAAACCAGAAAATCCTCTAGAGAACTAGAGAAATCCAGCAACAAAAATAAAGTTGCCATGTGAACCATCAAAAGAGAAAAGATCTTAGTGTGCTTTTCATCAGTCTGGATCAGTGCTTTGTGGATTCAGGAACATGCAATAAAACTAAAACCTTTGGAGAGAATAGAATCCCCGCTAAATGGGAATGAAGTCAACCTGATGTTTTCCTCTCCTTCCTCTACCCTCACATATGCCTCCCATAGGTAGTCTTCCTTAGAATTGACCATATGATGGACACTCAATGATATGACTCTTTGCTATCTCAGTCATTTTTTACACTTCTACATTCCTTTCTCAAATTTGATGGCATATACATAATTTGCATTAAAAGACAACTATTTATAAATATTTTAGCTACAGTAAAATTACTACCATATGCCAAGCAGTGTGGTATTCACTTTGACTGCATTATAGTCAATCCAAAGAGTCCCACAAAAGATATGTTAATAATTTATCTTGAATAATGGTGGCTCACAGTAATTAATGAAAAGGAAGAAGTTAACTAGCTAGGAAATAGTGACAATAGAACTAAAATCCAGGTTTGTTTCATTCGATTGTGTGTACTGTTTCCTACATTTGTACTATATAACCTAAAAGCTTAAAGACTTTTAACGTAAACAGATATGGCCAACGTATGTGATAAACAACCATTTTTTAAGGGTAGCTGCCATCTCTAAAAATATGACAGCATATATTTTGTCATTGATACTGAGATATTTAATAGAATCAACTATATTAAGTGACACTTAAGTTAAAATTAAGGGTCATTAGGCCCTTGCTACTTGGCATTAAAAGATCCCCCCCACCAAGGTGAAAAATATAAACTTGTCTAATTCTAGGAAATTCTCTTTAATAACTACTAATAAGTCCATTTATATTTGTATAGCCAAGTTTTAGCAAATATACATTTAAAAACACACTTATACTTACTGAACAGACTGTAATTTTGTTCAAAATAATTTGTAAATTTTAATTTCGGTGGGTTAGAAATTCAGAAATAAATAACTTCAGACAAAATTACTTTAAAGCTTCTTTAAAGTTCTGTAGTACATTCAATGTGTGTGTGTGTGTGTGTGTGTGTGTGTGTGTGTGTGCTTGTGTGTTTCTATGAGACAGAGAACTTACTGCTACAGCTTTTTTTGGGTTTTATTAATAATTTCTTATCTGTATGATTTCTTATAAATCACTTTGTTATATTTGGTCTCTTCATACTATATTGATCTTTAATGAGATCTGACTACATACTTCCAATATGAAGAAATTTTAAATGATTTAAATTTTTAAGTTTAAATGAGTTTAAATGATCAAGATATAATAACAATGAAGAGCCAATTATTACAATTATAGAATATTTCACATAATTCTAAATATTACATAATGAATTCCATATCTGAAAATGTGATTTACTTAAATCACATAGAAAAGGGCATGGTGAAGAGTTATAAAATCTTTAACCTATGCTAACTTTAGTGTAGTTTACACACACACACACACACACACACACAAACAATAAAACCTATAATAGAACAAGTGGGATATTACATTACTTTATTAAGGAAAACAAAATGTTTATTATAAAGTTAATGAGGTCATGATTTGTTCAAAATATGAAATAATAAAAGATACATGAATTTTTTTGAAGTTCACTGAAAGGAACTGTGAATGTAGTTTAGGCAGTTTTAACTATAAGAAGAATTTTGCTATAATGTACAGAATGTTTCAGAACTATTAGAATTTATTCTAAACTCAGCAAATACTTAGAATTATAAACTATTTCAAAAACATTTTCTCTTCTAAAATATTTAAATATACAAAATAATATTCTTGTATGTAACTTAGTCATATATTTCTAGGTCAGTAACTCTGACATTATAATACAATTTCTTAATTATTTAGGAATTGGCCATTAACTTTGAATAGTATGAATTTTGTTTTGTTCTTTACTCCCCTTTTGACATGCTAAAATTTAAAACAGATGCTAAAATTCAAAACACACAGGTCATTTGATGACTTTAATTACTATTATGTCATTTGAATCAATACTTATATTATCCATAGTGATTTATTCATTGTAATTATAAATCCATATTCTTTTTTTAACCAAAATTATTCTGCAAGGTTTGTTGATGCAGATTTAAACACTTAATTTTTTTTTATCATGAGAAATAATTTAAAGTGAAGAGAATTGAATTTTTATTTAATTTTAATTCAATCAATAACCGCCAGACATGTATTATGATATAAAACTATAGTTGAGACAATTTAGATGCTAGTTTAGTATCTTATGTGAGACATATATACGGTTGTTGAATAGAATGGATATTTAACTTTGGTTTTATAGTTAGAATTACTAAATTCAACAAAAATGCATGTCTAAATAGTGGTATCAAAATCTGTCCTCTTGTTTTAATATTTGGAAAAATTCTTATTCTGACAGTCATTGTATTTTGTAAGTATTAACTTGTTTATTGATTATTCTATTTTTCTCAAGAAAAATCTAAAGTATCATAGGATGATATTTATAATAATTTAGTTTTAATTGCAGCTTTGTATTTAAACCAACTAAAGAGATTCTTCTTCACAATTGCATTCTGAATTTTCTCTCATATACCCCTATGAAATCCTATGACATTCACATTCATGTTTGTTCACTTAATAAATATTTATTTATTACATAAATGTTTGTTACCTGCCTCCAGTGAGAATGTCAGTGGGATAGCCAACAGATTTGTGTTTTCACTGTCTTCAAATAAAGGTGAGAGAGAGGAAAACAAAACTTTTAAATTAGAAATGGATCAATGATATAGTAGAAGTAACAGACTAAGCAAGATGACATATAGTCTATGATTTGGTAATAACTAAAAATTTTTATAAAAATTCATCCCCTGAGTAAATAAAATCATCTAAGGTCATTTTTTTGTACTCAGTAAATCAACTTTCTTACCATGAGCATGTTAAGTCACAGAGAAGGCCAAATTTATTCTAGATGAGTGACCAGTGAAAATTAGGTAACACAATTTTTGAGAAGGAAATATTGTAGAATTAATAAAATGCATGAGGAAAGTTTTTGTAAGAAGCATAATTATGTAGCTTCAAGAAAAGATCTGATGAATATTAATTCTTGGATACTGCTTAGTATATTTGAAAACTTCTTGCTATACTATATTGTGATATTATAAACTGTTGCTAACAATTTCTCTCTGCTTATAATTTGAGGTTTTACTTATCATTTATTTAATTTCATTAAGTTTATTGTTCATAAAGATATGTATTCTGCCATAAAACACAGCTATTGCTATGTTTTATATTTCTGAAGTTTTACCAATTTTTAAAACTGCTGATTCTAGGTGGCTATGATGTGAAATATTTAAAATAAAATAGATTAATATTATGAAGGTAGTTACTACCTACCCCCATTTAAACTTTTACTAACTTTTATTTATTCTTGTCCCAAAGTATGTGTTTACTTAAAACAAGATTTATTAAGCAATGTTCATCAATTAAAAACACCTGGAAATAAACAGATGCTAAAATTCAAAACACATAGAACATTTGATAACTTTAATTACTATTATGTCATTTGAATCAACATTTATATTATCCATAGTGATTTATTCATTATAATTATAAATCCATATTCTTTTTTTAACCAATATTATTTCACATTAATAGAATATCTTCCTTTTTTAGTTGGAAAAATTATGTGACAAATTTGAAAACAAGATAACTTATTTAAGTTCCATTTTTGCACAAATTAAAATGTAGTGGGACCACATAATACATTTTTTTAAATCTACATAACTTAAATTTAATATTTATGCAATTTTTCTTCTAATCTCATTTGTTCAGTCCATGTAGAAATGTACAAAGAGATCATTGAAAATTATTAATGGACTAAGTAAACATTCTTGATTAGTATATTTAGAGTTATTAACCATAATTCTCACTCAGATTACCTAATAGTGGAATAAGTATATTAACTTGAAATAAAGAAAAACATGCACCTTTGTAAAATATCCTTTTAAATTTCTAAAAAAAAAAAAAAGTCTAAAGACCATTTGACAATCACATAAAATGGCATCAATGAAATAAATTTATTACATGTATAAACATTATATAAAGTATATATATAAACATTTTTTGAGGGTGTACCAGGGATTGAACTCAGAGGCTCTCTGCCACTGAGCCACATCTTCAGCCTTATTTTTCTATTTTACTTAGAGACAGGGTCCCACTAATTGCTTAGTGCCTTGCTTTTTCTGAGGCTGGCTTTGAAATCACCAAAGCCTCAGCCTCCAGGGCCACTGGGATTACAGGTGGGCATGACTGAGCCTGGCTATATAAACTTTTTAAAATGATCAATATTTTACAAATAGTATGGGTCATTGTTTCAGTTTATAAATCCCACACTGGTTTTGCATAATTTAATATATGTTATGCCAACCATATTTGCTTCTTCCTTTTATTCCTTAATATTAAACAATGTTCAGGCTGTTCTTAAACAATCTGCTTACTAGGATTAGCTTCCAATAGTATAATCAAACTGCCTCCTGTCCTTAATACTCAATATTTTGAGAAGAAAAATATTTTAACCTTATTTAAACACTGTACAATATGTACATGTACCAACATATCACATAGTAACTCATTATTCTCTACAGTTTTATGCTTTTATTTTTCACTTAAAATTTTAATTCAAATTAAATTGAATTCAAATAATTGACAAATAAAATCAGTAGTAAATAGAATTTATATAAATTACCAGAAAATTTTATTCAATGTATAAGTATGAAATTGCCACAAACTATCTAATGCTGATATTCAGCTTATTTAAACCATCACTTGATAAGCAAATATAAAGACCTACTATTATTTTATTGAGTATAGATACAGAATTAAAATATTGATGGTTTTCAAAGACACTTCAAAATAAATGTAAAAGCCTGTAAATGATAATTCATCATTCAGAAATACATAAATACATACATTGAACAAATGTATAGTAACTAGATTAGGTGGACCCATTAGACATTGCTGATATTAAAGCCATTTGAATTACAAAAAATATATTATCAGGTGGTTCAATGTAATACATTCTGTGAATGAAAGGTGCTGCTCTCAAATACATTAATTGATAACTTAGAAGTTATATATATTATGTAATATAACTTAGAAGTTACATACATTAGGTAATGTATAACAGTATATATATATATATATATATATATATATATATATATATATATATATATATATATATATATATTTAGGTATATAATCAATATTTAAGAAATTTGTTAAAATACTAATCTAAATATAAGTGATCAAACTGAAATGATCTTACACAGATCTAAGGTGTCTAACTTTATACAGATACACAAGTGTCTTGTACTGAATACAGATGGAATCTCAACAATTCTTGTTAATGAATATTCCCACTTTCAGTCATTGTATGGGAAGAAGTTTACTAGGCATATTGTGCTCATCCAAAGAAATAAAAATAACTTGCTTAGAGATAAATTTTCTTGTGTTATAGAGGCATCTAAGTGGAGGGGGAACTTATGTTGTTATTTTTATTAGATACAGTTATGAAATTCCATTGTAATGGTATATGTAAAAAACGTTCCTTTTTTCTAGTTGTTTATGATCAGAAAATTGATGTTTCTTTACTTCATTTTAGGAATTAATTTTTGTTCTGCAATAACAGTTTTTAAATTTTATTATTTTTAAATTTTTTTCTAATTAGAATAACAACTGATTATTTAAATTTAAAAAAAATTAAAGTACTTGCATCAGTTACTTTGTTCTTGTCTGCTTTTCAGCAAATACAGCACTTTAACCAATTTTATTTGTAAGTATGTCCAAAAATTTATATTTTTGAAGCCTCTCTTCGCTTTAAGACATCTTTTCACTGGTAGCTTCCCCTACCCCTTGCCAAAATGAATGAAAATATTTTCTAGGTCTCCAGATGCCAGTGGGAAATCACAGTCAAAATATTACAGAAAGAGACAGAAATGGAACCTCAAATGTGTCACAGAGACAATAGACCATTTAGACTGAGAAGATATTTCAATCCTTTTTTTTGCCATTATGACTCATTTTCTCTTTGGAGATAAGATTATTCTTGAATTCCTAACCTGAACTTAGAAATATATTAATAATGAATTTTTTTGATATATTAATTAATCTCATAGACAAAACTCTAAGTTATCATAGATATTATATCATCTCAACCTCTATTGTCTGTTCTCTGGTCATGCTTATTGTGGAAATTTGAAAACCATAGTAATTGCAGGGCTGGGCGAACACTTGCTTGGCCCTGAATTCAATCCCCAGTACTACAAAAGCAAAATGCAGTCAGTTGCAGAATACTGTCATTCACAGGAGAAGAGGTAGGCGACTCTCATGACTGGCATACTTGTCTACAGAGGCAAAGAAAATATGATTTGTGAACATCAGAGACTTTTGCTTGTCTAATGATTTAAATTCTCATTATTTTATTCAGCAAACTGTGTTTAAAAGAAATTGTGAAAGATTTTAGGAGGCCCTTTAAAAACTTTAAAGTTGAAGGATTAGCTGGTTAAAATGTATAGAATTCTCCTTTCTTGGTAACTTATAGATTTTTCTCACAGTGGTTCATATTTTCCACTACCATACCACGAATTCATTAAGAAAACACTAGCCACAAAGTCAACAACATTACCCATCAACTATCATGAAATTTGGGGAAGATGGTAATCAAAATCAGTCCATATGAGAACTGTTGGCAAGTGTTTGTCTAGTCAATCAAAGCATCTCAAGTTTAATTTTGTTCTTCTTATTCATATGAGAATTTTTTCAAACATTGAATGTTGTATTCTAGTGTATGATTTTTACAATGTTTTGATTGTGAATGCAGACTTCAAAAGTAACAACTAATACCGTTAAGAACACTATATGATAACAAATGTATGAGTGTCTTTAATCAAAGCATAAAACACATGAATGACACACCATGTATCAGATATTATTCTTAGGACTTTATGTGCAATGCTTCATTTGATCCTCCTTTAGACATAAATAGGGAACAGGCAGAGAGATTAAGTACTTTTTCTATCTCAAGGAATCTGATTCCAGAATCTATTGTTCTCTGTGCCTATTATAGAAACTAATTTTAACTTATGTAAAAAACTCATTGGTTTTTTCTGTCACCTATCCTTTTCACGATGACCATGGTGAGTGCAGTTTTCAAACCTGTTTGGTAACAAAGACAGAACATCTCACCTATTTAATGACCTTTTCAATATGTAAAACATCTAATGAATATTAGAAAAAAAAACTTTGCAAACTTTATGAGATTTTATGCAAGCCTATATGTTAAGAAAAAGAGTTTTATTACTTATTTTAATAAAGGCAAAAGTTTGATTTCCACTAAATAATATGGTGAATCTTCACTGTAAAAAGATAAATCAAAACAAAAAAAATATTTTGTAAAGAATATTGGTCTGAATTTAAAATTTTGCTTACTCATATTCAGGCTATGAGATATTATCGCAGAATATCTAGTTTCTACTTACCACAGAAATACCTGACTACCATATTTCCTATCAATACATAGACAATGGATAGATGATTGCAGAGGAAAGGTATGCAAATGTGTGCATACATATTATGTCTTCAAAATCAAAGTTATTTTGTGATTATGATCAAGCTTCGGGAAAAATCAAGTTTAATTTTCTACTCATTCAGGCTTCCTGGTAAAATCCTGTAGTTTACTTGATCTCCCTCATTTTCTTCTGTCATATCTAGCTTTCTGGATGCCTTTCCAAGTTTTCTTTCCACCATTCTTGGGTCCCTTGCGGCAAGAGCAAGGATCTCTTTGTAGTTTCCTCCACCTTTTTTTTACCTTTTACTCTTCCCTCCTTTTCCACAGGATACAGTTGTCTATAATGCTTTCACTTTTGGTTGAACCAATGACATTCTAGAACGTTGAGGAATCCTCTGTAAAACTGATGTCCTCAAAGATTGCTGTGTCCTTCTTTTGGTTGCTGTATGAGGAGTCCTTCTGAAGGTGAAATGAACTTACTAGCTACGTGTCCTGTAGTTTCCTCAGAGGTAAACTGGAATAAAGGAGCTTTCTAGGTCAGATTTCTGACATGAAACCGAGTGGGTAACCTGGGCTAATAAAATTGTTTAATAATGACACTGGTTCCAAGGACAGGAAGCTGATTATCAAAGGAAAGAAAATGGGTAGAGAGCACTTCTCCAACAACTGGTTGCTAACTCCTCAGGGGGAGGGAAGGATTTCATTTTTCAATACAAGCAATTACCCCTTGGGTAGTTCTCTTCCTGTTTGTGGTCAAGAAGGTAGGAACAAAAGAGGGTGTGTGTGTGTGTGTGTGTGTGTGTGTGTGTGTGTGTGTGTGTTGGGGGGTGTCTATAAAAATACAAGACACCCCCACTCCCATGGGCACCTGCCCTGGTCCCTGGATCATCTCCAAAGGAGTCTACTATCTCTCTTTCTCTGTCTTTTAAATAAAATTTGCTTTCTATGCTTGCCTTGGCATTTCTCAGGTGTTTAAAATTTAACCCCATGGGAATGAGGATCTGATCCTGATTTCCAAGACTAGTATCCTATGAGAAGAATTTAAAAAGAGTTCTTAATGATTTTTTGAAAAGTGTCTTTTCTATTCTCTCACATCACTAAACACAATTCTGACACCATATTCTCCAGTGGACAATGCTGTGTCCTATAATTCAATTCAGACAGTATCCACTTGGAGATAGTGGCAGATCCCATAGGTGAAGGGAACAATCTCCCAAAACTGACCTGCTGAGAGACATACCCAAGTATAAATGATGCATGGCATTTTGGGTTGAAAGGTGACACTGCTCAGGGACTAGGGTGGCTCCCGGTTTAGGGTGGATCCTACTGGAATAGGCAGCTCCAGAATTAGGGTGTATCCTGCTGCCTCAGGTGCCCACTCTTTGGAGTTCCCATTGAGTTCTTGTGGGGTTCTGAGAGAATTGGTACACAGAGCCCGGTGGAGGCAGTGTAATTTTCTCAGAATGTGCATGTAGAGTGTCGGTGAGAGTTCGGGAATAAAGAGTTGCTGTTTGAATCTACAAGGCTTTGTGGTGGCTCGGTTATTTTGTGCCCAGTCAGACTGTGGCATTTGGTGGCCCGTGCTGGGAACGCCTGAAACGTGGAGGTAAGTGAAATTACTCACCCCTCAAGGAGAGCAAAAGAATGGGTGACCATTTAAAAAAACAATGTGTTCTTGTTTTGATTTATTTTGTTTTTATTTCAAATTGCCTGTTCCTAGAACTTTCTCTGGCAAACTGGGGAAAATGGTTGACTCAAAGTTTGAAGTTGTTCACCCCTGAGGAAGAGAAATTGTTAGAGGAAGGAGGCACCCCAGTGTCCAGACTGGCAGGACATCAGTAAGGGCAGTGAACCTAGGCAGAGAGGAATGAAGGGACAAGAGACACGAGGGATGAAAGCAAGACAGGAGTTCTGATCAAGCTGAAAATTTTTATTGTTCACACAGAGGTATTTATAAGCTGGGGATGGGGAAGCTCTTATCGGCAGTTGCTGGATGTAGGTTGTAAAACTGCCAGCTGCAGGATGTCTGCACAAGGCGAGATAACCACAGGATGTTTCAGGGAGATACATGGCTGCAGGATGTCTCACAGGCAGGATGTCTCCCAGGGGGCTGCTTCTTGTAAATGTCAGGCTATTCTTTGAAGGAGAATTTCCTTCTTGCCCCTGACATTTCCCCCTTTCTTATATAAAATATTTTACCATACCTTATTGGCCATGTTTTTAGGGGGTGATAGAGGCTCTGTTCCTCCAGGAGGCCTTAGAATATCTCCTGATCTGAGCAAGCTTCTTCACTAGAAGATTTCATGGCCTTGGCATGTTTCTGGAGGAGACAGTTTTGAGGGAGAAGCATGCCAACTGCCATGCACCAGAGGGTGTCACTCAGAGGCCTTGGGTTTTGGGATCCATGGATCCATCCTCCTGCAGTCCTTCCTGCACCCTCTGTTATTTTGGCCCAACGTCCTCACTCCATGGGTGTGTCCTCCCCCAGGTGGAGGGGTCCATGGGAGGAGGGATAATTTAACCCTTATTACAAGGGCAGAAGATGGTTGGTCAGAGCTGTTACTTATAATTTTATATAAGAAAGAGAAATCTGTGGGGATGTAAACTTAAGAAATAAGCCTGTGAGAAGGGTGGAACATCCTTTTAAATGTTGGCAGCATGGTCTTCCACCTCCAGACGATGATAGTGGACCTGTATTGGCTTAGAGGCCAAAATATTAATCTGTTCTTTAATAAATTGTACCAGCCTGTTTATCATGCAGGGTCCTATGGACGCCATTAAAAGTAAACCCAACAAAGGGCCTACTAGGGGAAGAAGGTAGGGTAGAAATCCATTAAGCCCAGTCCAGAGGAGATTTTCAAATAGTTCCATTCGTCTCTTTTCTAAATCTTTTTGAAGCTGCTTAATTTTAGTGTGTACTATGCCTGATTTATTGGCATAAATAAAAAAGCAACATCATTCCCCTAGGGCCAAGCAAATACCTACCTGGTTAGCTGTCAGCAAATCTAAGTCTCATCTGTTTTGAAGGACCACTTCTGCCAGGGAGTCTATTTGGTCCTGTAAATCTTTAAGGGTTCCTGATAGAGTTTGTACATCATTTATAAGTTGTTGAGACAGGTGACGGTAAGAGTGTATAGCCATGCCTAAGCCAGCTGTACCTGTGCCCACAGCAGTTGTTATTCCAGGCTGGCAAGGAGTGGTAAGGCCTGTATTACTTGCCTGTGTCTTTTGACTAAGGTGTCTAGGCTAGGAATGGGTAGAGGTTTGTCTCCTGGGATAATAGTTATATCAGGGAGTAATAAGGCAAGAACACAGCCACCGGTCCAATTCTCTGGAAGCCTGGGGAAGGCCAAGTTTCCTCCACACATAAGAACTGTGCCATTGGGTGGACAAAGAGGTGGGGTGGGTGAGGAATAATTTTGTACTGTTGAGCAATTTCCAAAGGAAGTACCTCCAACATCAATATCATAGGTATTATTCTGCATCACGCCTAAAAGACATGATGTAAAAGTGCCTATAGGCTGTACTTTAAAAGGAAATCCAGGTTGGCATGTATTATCATTGTCTGTGATAGAATTAATAGGAACTGCCATAGGCATGATTGCCCCTGTTGTCATGCAGAGTCAGCAATCACCAGCAATGGTGGGGTTGGAATTATTAAGCAAGGAGAAGGTAGTTTCCAAAATAGCTAATGTATTGGTATCCAAATCTGGGAGCTGGGATTTAGGCAGCATTAAGGGATAATATGTGAGCTCAGGTATTTGAGGTTTCAAATGTTTGATTATCTGAAGATGCTTGACAGCATCAGTGGGTCCTCCACCATCAGAGACCCCAGTAGGGGCCTTAATGGGCCAGCAGGAGGGTTTACTGACAGTGCCTTGGCATCCAGCAGACTGTAGCTTGGTGTATTTGCCTTCTCCTCCCCCATCAAAGAGAACGGGGGTATAATGAATAGTGGTCCCCCCTGCTGCACGAGTTTTAGTTAGGGTGGCTTCAAAAAATTGTTCTCCCTGATTGTTAACAAAAATTGAGGCCAATGCATAACAAGAGACATGCATCGCCTGGGTATGCGTGCAAGTTGCAGAACAATTTTGGAGAGCTTTACTTGTACTTGGGGGAATAATCTTTGGTTTGTTGACACATACCCATTTAGGCTGGTGAACTCCTCCGAGTTTATGGTATACCCTGGCACAGAGGTAAACCACCTTAGTCACACAGTCAGCAGTCTGGGTCCAACTAGTGGCAGCCTGAGTCCAAGATCCTCCCTTGCATTCACAGGGGGAGACAAAAAGGTACTCCATGATGTTGGAAGGTGGAGGGCCAAGGCCTCCGTGTACAAACCTGTTCAACAGAAGTGCCTTAAGCAGGATCCTCACACAGATTGTTGGCTGCATATGAAAAAGAGGAAAATTTGTCCTCAGTGGGAGGGTCTTTGTCCCTGGGTTGAGGTAAGTCATTGACCTGTTTAACCAGGCATTCTGGTAACCATCTTGGGGCTGCTTGCTCTTGGTTCAAAACACAAGCTGAGGCTCGTCCCCAAATAAGGACAGGATCTGGGCCTTTCCATTTATTTGTAAGGGGATCGTGCCACATAACAGGTGGGCGAACAGAATTGGACGAGGGATGCCAGTGTCTGTCTGCGGCCGAATGGCCTTCACTGTCTAGGGTAAGAAAATTAAGGGCAAATAATGCATGGTTAAGGTGATCCCTGGGAGTGGTAAATACAAGGGTGGAAGCCTTAAGGAGGGTTAGCCAAGTCTTTAAGGTAAGGTGGGCACGTTCCACAATGCCTTGGCCCTGAGGGTTGTATGGAATTCCAGTAGTATGACAAATTAGCAAGGTAGCACAAAACTGTTTAAACTTGGCACTGGTATATGCAGGGCCATTATCTGTTTTAATATGTATTGGTTTACCCATTACAGAAATGTCTGAAACAAGATGAGAAAGGACATCTTTGGTAGCCTCTCCAGAATGTGGTGATGCAAAAATAAAGCCACTGAAGTTATCTATAGAAACGTGTATATACTTGGTTTTTTCAATTCAGGATAATGATTAACATCCATTTGCCAAATCTGATTGGGCAGTAATCCTCGGGGGTTAACTCCCAAGTGTGGAATGGGGAGGGAGACAGTGCAAGTAGGACATGCTTTTACTATTTCTCATGCCTGTTGCCTGGTAATTATACAAAGTAATCGAAGTCTCTGGGAATTTACATGGTGAAGATTGTGTAACTCCGTGGCCTTTTGAACGGAGCCAACAAAAATTGGAAAGATGGAATGAGTTGCCGCATCAGCTTGGGCATTACCTTGTGTTAGAGGGCCGGAAAGATCAGAGTGTGCCCTAATGTTTCCTAAAAAAAAAAAAAAAATGGGTGTTGTCTGGCCTGGATTAGCTGCTGAAGCTGGTTAAACAGAAAGGCTGCATTGGAAGAAGCCTTATTGGCGGGTGAAATCTCCAGCAGGGGTACAGAGTGGGCAATGTAGGCACTGTCTGTATAAATATTAACAGGCTTTTCAAAAAAATGTTATAAAAACTTGTGTTATGGCAAACAATTCCACAAGCTGTGCTTACTGATAGACAGTATCAAAGGTGGTGGGCTGGTTATTGACAACAAAGGCCACATGGCCATTACCGGAATCATCTGTAAAGACAGTAAGGGGTTGAGGAATAGGAGACTTTTGAGTAATTTTGGGAAAAATGAATGGAAATAATTGGGCAAAATGTAAAAGGGGGTCATTGGGGAGGTGGTTATCAATTTTTCCCAAAAAGTCTGATAGGGAAATACCCCATTCATCCCCTGTCTGTAGTAAAAATTGGGTTTGGTCATTAGTATATGGAATTAAAATAGTATCAGGGTCTTTGCCAAAATGAGAAAGAAAGTGACCTTTGATAGTAATAGAAGCTACCTGAGCAGGATAAACAGTAATAACCTTGGAGGATGTGGTGGGTAAATGGACCCAAAGCAAGGGGCAGCCTTTATTTTTAAAATGTGGATCCCACTGCCAAAATATTCCTGTGGGTGTATGAGTAAAATATTTAGTGTGTAAAATAACCAGAACCAGAAGAAGGTTATAAGAAATTTGTGTAACAAACTGTTGGGCAATGGCTTCTGTGACTTGGTTTAATGCCTGTCATGCCTTGGGAGTAAGCTTTCAAGGGGAGGAGGGGTGGGAATCGCCTCTCAAAATAACATTAAGGGCAAAAGTACACAAGTGGGTAATTTTAAATATGGTCTTAGCCATTGAATATCCCCCAGTAATTTTTGAAAATCATTAAGGGTGTGAAGATGGTCCACATATAGTTGTATTTTAGGAATTTGGATCTGATTATCTTGAAGTTTAAGGCCCAAATAGATATAAGGGTCCTGGGTTTGAACCTTATCAGGAGCCAGGAGCTATCTGTAGTCCCAAGGTAGTGAGGGCTTTGTAAAGGTCCAAGTAACAATTATTACGGTCATGGTTATTAGTTGTAGCAATTAACATATCATCCATATAGTGTAAAATATAAATTTGTGGCCATCGCTCTCTCACAGGGTCTACTGCCTGAGCGACATATTTTTGGCAAAGACTAGGGCTGTTGGCCATACCTTGGGGAAAAACCTTCCATTGAAATCTCTGCATAGAGCCCTGAAAATTAATACGAGATAGACTAAAGGCAAAATAGTGTCTATCCTCAGGATGTAAAGGAATGGTAAGAAAAAGCAATCTTTTAAGTCAATAAGCATTTTACAATAATTTTTGGGAATAGCCACTGGTGTGGGAATGCCTGGCTGTAGTGCTCCCATCGGGTGCATAACTTTATTAATGGCATGCAAATATTGTAAAAGGCGCCATTTGCCTGATTTTTTCTTGATAACAAAAATAGGAGTATTCCGTGGTGAGGTTGAGGGCTCTACATGGCCGGCTGCCAGCTGTTCCTGCAATAACATGGAGGCAGCCTCCAATTTTTCTTGGGTAAGGGGCCACTGATCCACCCACACAGGAGTCTGAGTCTCCCAAATAATCTTATCTGCATGGGGTACAGGAGGGTCCGGGACCGACACTAAAAATCAGAATACCCAGTCCATATGTATTTATTTTTTGTATGGGTTGTATGGGCTCAACCAGTCCTTGTCTCAGTCTCCCAAGGCCTGTACCAGGAACAAAATTTATACGAAGCTTTTGATGAGTCACGATGGAATTGGGACTGGCAAGGATAACTTCCATTTGACTCAAAATATCTTGGCCCCATAGGTTAACAGGGAGGTCAGGAACAACGAAAGGAGTGACAGTTCCATTATTACCCTCTTTATCAGTCCAGCTAAGTGCCCTAGAGCTGATCAGAGGATTTTTTGACTGTCCTATCCCTTTAAGGTCAGTCAAGGATGGGGTGAGGGGCCAACCTGATGGCCAGTGTTTTTGAGAAATAACTGTGGCATCAGCGCCAGTATCTAGGATTCCTTGGAATTCCTTTCCTTCAATATGTAGGGTAAGGGTGGGTCTATTGTGAGAAATGGGCTGAACTCAATACACATCAGAGGACCCCAAGGAGGCAGTCCCCCACGGTAGGGTTTGGGCAGTGGAAGTGCCTCAAGAATCTAAGGGAAAGAGTATTAATTGTTCAAGTCTTGTTCTTGCTGAGATGGCCACAACTCCATTGATAGCTGTAGCCAGTATTTTTATTTCTCCAGTGAAATCATTATCAATAATGCCAGCGAAGACCTGAACACCTTGTAAGGTAGTAGAGGCTATTCCAAGAATAAGGGCACACATATGAGATGGAGGGGGACCCATAATCCCAGTGGGTATTATTTGGGGCCCTCGCATGGAGTCTAGTATTGTATCGGTGGTGGCACAGAGTTCCAATCCTGTGCTGCCTGGGGTGGCTCATTGGAGGGAGGCAATCGTGGAGAAGGATTTTGAGGTAGGTTGGGAGTTTGGGAGGGAAAAAACCTTATTGCCCCTGGGTTTGTCCTGGGGGAGGTCGGGGCCAGGGGCTGGCCCCGAAGGGAGTTTCCCAAGAAGCGGGAAGAAATAGGCCGTCCAAGGGCATTTGTCTTAGATCTTCACTCATTGGCCCAGTGATGACCTTTACCACATCTAGGGCAAAGGGTGGCTGGGGGTGGTTTAGCCCCAGTTTGAGGAGACACTATCCCTAGGCTTCGTTTGCCTGTCAGACACTTGCATGCAAAATGGCCAGGTTGTTTACAAGTAAAGCAAGTACATGAGCCAGGATTGCGAAAGGCCTTGGTAAAGGTGGCACCTAAGGCAAGACCCATGGCATGGGCCTCACCCACCCTGGCACAGAGTCTAATAAAGTCAGAAAGTTCCCCTTTATCCTTATGTGGTCAAAGAACATCCTGACATGCCGGGTTGGCGTTTTCAAAGGCAAGATGTTTTACAAAGGTGCTTTCGCTTTTGCTTGGTCCAAGTAGGCATTCCGCAGCTAGGTTGAGCTAGGCAAAAATGTCGCGTTAAGGCTCGTCAGGCCCTTGTCGAATTTTTGCCAGGGAAGTGGTAGCTGAGTCCTTTTGAGTGAGGCGTCTCCAAGCATGTAAGCCAGCCATATGAATTTGCGCCAAAAGTCCAGCAGGGAAACGTGCCTGTTTAGGGTTAGTGTCAAAAGGCGCTTTGCCGACTAGCTTAACATAAGTCCAGGATTTAAAGGAGGCCTTAGTTAAACTTTTTTGAGCAGTTTCCTGATAGTGCTCTTTGAAATCTGCATTCCATAACAGGAAGTCTCCGGCATTGAGGGTAGCTCGGGCTAAAAATTTTCAATCATTAGGAGTAAGCCATTGTGCGCTATGGCTTTCTAATAAGGCCAACGTATAAAGTGCAGTGGGGCCATAGTGAACACAACCCTTTTTAAGTTTTTCAAGAAAATGCAGGCTTATTTTTTTGTAGGGACTCTGGGCTCCTTCCTGCCTAGGGGTGAACTCCTCATCCTTTGAGTCTTCATCTTCCTCTTGTCCTTACCGGCTTCCTCCCCTTGATCTGTTTCCCCCACTTCCTCCTCTTGATCCTCCTCTAAGTCTTTGTCCTCAGTGTGGGCTGGCTTATCTATCTGACTGTGGGGTACTGGGAAGGTGAGAACAGGCTGATGGCGTGGCTTAGCCTTTGTATTAGACCACCTTGGGCCAGCTTGTGTTGACTTCCTGCCTAAGGCTAATGAGCAGAGATTAAAGTCAAGGGATCTTAATTCTTTTAAAAGTTGGATCTGTTCCCGTCTATGTTGGAGAGACTCTCACAAGGGAGCCAGGTTAGGCAAGGGAAGTGGGGAAAAAATATCTGAGGGGTCAGTTAGACCCTGAAGCGCCAGAGCACAAAAGGCAGGAGCGATATAGGTGGGAGGTGAATTTGTAAGTGCTATAGGCTGTGGTGGGGTCCTGAGAGGTGGTGGGTCTTCTGAATGGTAGCAAACTGCTTCCTTCTCCAAGGTAGTCTCCTACGCAAGGGTCAATGTATCTCCAGGATTTAAAACTGGATAAAGGTGGTTGGCAAACTTTGTAGCCTTATTCATTAGGGTGGTATTTTGAGGGGGGCCAGGAAGGTTACCAGAGTCCTGGGGAGACTGAGAAGGATATATGTCTATACTAACTGAAGGGCATGCCGAGGGGGGACAAGAGGGATGAGAAGTCTTTTGCATAGCCTCTTCCCCAATCCTGACAAGTTTTAAGGTACCATTTTCAAAGGGTGAACTTTTAAGAATTTCATTAATTAAGTTCCAATAAGAAAAGGTTGGAACAGGCACCTTTTCTGGGCCAAAGGATTCATAATAATCTTTCAAACAGTTTCCTACACTAAGCACCTTTTACCATCAATGGTCCCTTCAAGGGGAAACCATGGACACAATTCTCCTATGTATGAAAAGAATAATTTTAAGTCCTTTTTCTTAACACATGCCCCCCGTGTCTTGAGGGCCTCCCATAAGGAGGCCTGACAAAAACAAATCATGTGATGAGACTGCTTGTGCCATGGTGGGTCACTCACCGTGCATCGTCCCCACTTTCCTCCTGGATCTGTCTCTTGGTGGTGTCTGCTGAGGGGATCGCGAGCTCCACTTGGCCAATTCTCCATGGAGGATGGCGTTCCCCCTCAGTCAAAGGCTCGAGGCCCAGTTGTTGGGCGCCAAATTTCCCGGCAGGCAGGACATCAACAAGGGCAGCGAACCTAGGCAGGGAGGAATGAAGGGACAAGAGACACAAGGGATGATAGCAAGACAGGAGTTCTGATTAAGCTGAAAATTTTTATTGTTCACACAGAGGTATTTATATGCTGGGGATGGGGAAGCTCTCTTATCAGCAGTTACTGGGTATAGGTTGTAAAACTGCCAGCTGCAGGATTTCTGCACAAGGCGAGATAACCGCTGGATGATTCAGGGAGATAGATGGCTACAGGATGTCTCCCAGGCAGGATGTTTCCCAGGGGGCTGTTTCTTGTAAATGTCAGGCTATTCTTTGAAGGAGAATTTCCTTCTAGCCCCTGACACCCCCGTAAGACCAAGAACAATTACGGCATATGTTGATAAAATACAAAAATGTAGCCCATGGCTTTTTAAAGAGGGGTTATTAAGTATATCAATGGGACCATCATGGTATCCTGTAGAAGAATTTTTCTTCAACAAGAAAGAGATGATCCCATTGATATGTTTGAAAAAACCAAGATCTTAGACAAGTGTAGTAAACATCTGATTAATTTACAAAGCTAAAGTGTTAAAATATCAACCACTAAATATAAAATCAAGTACTCTTTACTTATTAAGATCCATAAGGTAATATATTTAAACATTATGTGTGTTTTCATAAATTGGTAAATGCAAAAATGTTTAATATTGCTTTGTGTCTGTGTCTTTGCTACAACAAGGTTACTAAGAGGTAAGATTCTATCATGTGTAATTTATATACAAAAAGTATAAGAAGTTTCAGTTGGGTTTCAATTATAGTATTATAGTACCATAAAAAAACATGAAAGTATTTCATCTAATAAAGGTGGAGTAATTTGTCTAAATTAGAAATTTTAGAAGAGTTGTTTCAAAATGTGAATTTATAAAAAGGTTTAATGACTAGAAAAGAGATATTAAAAGATTCAAGATGTGGAAATATATTTTAATATATAAGGTTAAAAGAAAAAGAAATGTTTCTAGATGAGATAATCTCTGTGTGGTAAAGTAAAAAGTTGTAAAATGCCATTTTAAAAGATTTTGAGGAATCTAGACCTACTTTAAAAGCTTGTGAAAGGAAAAAAGAAGAAAACGGTATTTGTACATGGCAGATTGAGACAAAGCTTCTTAATGGAGTAAAAAAAAAGCCTTTAGTTGAAGGGCAGCCATGTAAACTAACATTAAAGCTTATGGGAAGAAAATAGGATAAAATGGGAAGATAATACAATAAAATATACTTAGATAAAGAAGATTAAAAATTTGAAGTGAAAAACTTTAAAGACAGAAGTATAGAAAGTTAAAAAGAAAAAAAAAGATAGGAAAGATGTAGGAAGATAAAAAAAGATGTAGGAAGACAAGAATTTTAAACCCACAAAATAGGAAACAAACGAAAACTAGGAGGAAAAAAAGCAACAAAGGGTGAATGTACAAACCTTAAAAAAAAAAAAAACTAGAAGATAGAAATAAGATAGAAAATGGTTGAAAATGTCAAGTAAAAGTATTTCAGATAGAAAATTCAAAAAGCTAAGACAACTATTAGATACAGACATTCAAGATAGAAAAAGTAGAAGAGAGAATTTTAAAGTCAAATATTGGATAAAATAGAACAAGGAGATTATTAGGAATTTTTTTCTAAAAGCCCATCAACTTTAATTTCTGGTGGTGCATAAATTAGAAGTCTCAGATGAGGGTGTTAAATTTTATAGACAAGAGCCAATTTAGAAAACATTAAACTAGAAGCAAATTGGTTTAAAACCCACATCAAAAAATTAAAAGGACTAAAGTAATTCTAAAAACTAATGCAAAATGCTTTTGGAAGACTTGAATTTAAAAGGATCTTTAAGTTTCCTAAGGATGCATATAGGATATTTTGGCACATCATCCCTAAAGAAAAATTAGTTAATGTTTTACTTAACAGAAATCTCATACAATCCACAGGGACAAAGCATAGTTGAAAGAGCTCATCAAACTATTAAAATGTACTTATTAAAGCAAAAAGAGGGAATTGGAAAGGGGTATATATCCCCCAAAGATAAACTTAAAATAACGCTTTTTACTCTAAACTTTTTAAATTTGGATTCATCAGGACTTAGTGCTGCGGAAAGGCATATGTATCCAAAAAATGTACATAAGCCTAAGCTACTTTGGAAGTACATTCTAACAGGACAATGGAAAGGTTCTGACCCAGTGATTGTCTGGAGTCGGGGTTCTGTTTGTGTGTTTCCACAGGGAGAACAGCAGCTGATTTGAATTCCAGAGAGACTAACCAAAGTGATTTCTATAGACCAAAAAGAAGATGATTTGACTCAAATCCATAACAGCTGATATCCAGAGCTCCAGCTTGGCTATTCTTACCTTTGCGACAGTGATTAACCAGGATGCTTTTTTCAATATCTACTTTATTATTGCCTTTTCCCACATCATAAAGTTCTATTTTATTTTTTGAGCTCATACAAACCTAGGTTAATGTTTTTCTGATCAGTTTTATTTTTTGACTGTGGAGTTTTTAAACATTGCAATGGAGATTTCATCTAGGTAAAGCTACAAGGCCTTTACTATTGTCTTATGTGTTGTATGTTTGTGTGCACTCTTGTGTTTTGTGTTGTATGTCTGTATGTGCGTATGTCCATATATCATATATGATGAGCGCTCGTGAAAAAATGGATCCAAATTTTTTTTTATTCATGTGATTTTAATGGTTTAATTTAAATTGGGTAAACAGCTGTTGAGGATTGTTTTAATATGTGTACAAATAAGGAGGTTAACAGATCTGTTTGTTTACTTTCACCTTTCCTTTTCATTATATTTAATAATTCTGTTCAGGATAATGTAAATTTTTCAGAAAATTGTTTTCTTAGTACCTGTTGGAATGTTACATGTTTTTTTTTTAGGATCATTGCCAGAATTCCTATCTTCATCCCAGTGCTAGTGAAGAGAAATATAAAACCAAACTACAGTTTCTTCGATAGTTAACACAATAAACTGTATAAACTGATGCATCAATGAATAATAACTCAACAAGTAATGCTCATTCAAGGAGTTGATTTACTTTCAGAGGAAATGGACATATTGATAGACTCCTCCACTTTGAACTGCTTGCAGAACTTTCCTGGACTATGTATCACTTGTATACATTGTGAACTATCTGTTGGTACAGCGAATTGTGGTAGTGCTGGCGTATCTTTGCTGATGGGGTCACTGGTGATACAATTTTTCCTTAGGAGCCGTCGATTGGCTTGGTGTCGTGGCATTTCTGTATCCTCTTTCCATCTGCTAGTGATGGTCTAAAATTTGGGGACCAACAGAGGTGAGGCAAAGAACCTCACCCCCCCACTGGCATCAAGGCCAAATTTGGGGGCCAACAGAGGTGAGGCAAAGAACCTCACCCCCCCACACTGGTGCATAGGCCAATCCACAAGTATGGCTGTATGCTGGACTGGTAGTCAGTGATGGGTATGATCCAATTGCAGTGGTACTAACATAAGACAGGAGGCTGATGCCTAGATGTCAGCTCATCCAATGACGGGTAAGAAACATATGTTGTATTGGACAACCTAACAGTCACAGTCCCTAAGACACATTGCTTGTTGTTTATTTAAACAGAAAAGGGGAGATGCTGAGAGCCATAGCCAAGTAGGAATGATGCATGGCATTTTGGGTTGAAAGGTGACGCTTCTCAGGGATTAGGGTGGCTCTGGTTTAGGGTGGATCCTGCTGGAATAGGGTGGCTCCAGGTTTAGGGTGGATCCTGCTGGGAATAGGGCGGCTCCAGGATTAGGGCGTATCCTGGTGCCTCAGGCACCCGCTTTTTGGAGTTCCCGTTGAGTTTTCGTGGGGTTCTGAGAGAATTGATACACAGAGCCTGGTGGAGGCAGTGTAATTTTCCCAGAATGTGCAGGTAGAGTATTGGTGAGAGTAAGGGAATAAAGAGTTGCTGTTTGAATCTACAAGGCTTTGTGGTGGCTCTGTTATTTTGTGCCCAGCCAGACTGCGGCACTGATCCTCTTCAGATGCTAATGTGACCTGTGATTCTGAGTGACCAACTTTAAATTGGGTTTCCTACTATCCTCTCCTCATGTTCAATTCACATGCAAGACTGACTCACAGAACTGAGGAAAGTATTTTACTTACACTTATTTATATGTTATAAATGTTATTATAAACAATATAGATTAAAGCCAGATGAAAGAGACACCTAGGGCCAGGCAGGTTGGAGTGTGTAGAGTTTTCCTTCCCTCTGCAGCATGTTGCCCTCCAGGCACCCCCACATGTTCAACTATTGGGAAGCTCTGGGAACTCTGTGGTTTTTTGTAGAGGCTTCATTACCAAGGTATGTTAAGTAAATAATCCTCCACCAATGATCTACTCAATTTCAACTTTTCTCCACTTCTGGGAGGATTAGGTTGATTGTCAGGCCTATGTAATCATGGCTTGGTTTTCCTGGTGACCAAGCCCTGTCCTGAGGTTATCTAAGGATCCCCAGCTACCAGTAATCTTATTAGCATAAAAAAGCCATTCATAATGCTGAGATTCCAAAGATTTTAGGATGTCTGAGCCAGAAAATAGGAACAAAGATCAAATATATATTTTGTAATATCACAAAGCCTTATTCATAAATGTGGAAATAGTATTGTGAGAACAAAATAATAGTGGGGACCTATGTTAGTAAAAAACAGGGTGTTTCTTTCTACAACTGAAAGAGCAAGGGAAGAGCAATGAGAGGAATAAAAAGAGAGGAAGTTGAGTGGGAAGGGTTGTCTACACAGTCCTCTGGATTTTATTTGAAGGGTGCATCTAGCTGAAAACATACTGCCTGACATTCCTCTCCTCCTTTTTTTTCCCATTGACAGATTTCACCAAAGAGCCACAGTCACTCCTTGATTTGACCTGTGCATATTAGTTCTGGACCTAGAACAAGTTTATTTTCTTGGGTCTTTTTAGACATAATCTGAAATAATATTAAAGCTAATTTTCCATGTATTGAATTTAATTTGCATGATATAATTTGTGCAATAACCACAATAATATTTTACACTATAACTGTAAACAGTGGTAAGGGCTACCAAGTTGTTTAAAATGGAATCTTGGAAACCATGTTTGATTCCAGACACTCCTTTCTCCCCACGTATATTGTATCAGCATGAAACTTAAAATACAGAGTCTGGTATCAAACTATTTATGTCCATGTCTTACAGGGTTGTCCTTATCCCAGTTGATAATTTTGAATTTTTCAGAAGAGTCTTCATTCATTTACGTGGTAAGTGCAGCACTGAACTGGATTTCAGCCCCATTGAAATTACTGCTAGCTTCCCTTGTTGACTGACATAGTCATGAAAGCCCCAAAATCCTGGCTCCAACATTTCAGAGTAGGGAACTTAATTAAATCCCTCTCCACACACCACTTTTCTGTTAAAGAGGAATAACAGAATATTTACCTTTCTGGATTCTTTAAATAATTAAATAAAGGAAAATATTTAAAACTTTTAGAAAAGTTCTGGCATAAATTAAGCATGAGTATGTGTCATTTCGTATTCAGAATATATCTCAGACCTTTGCCCATCTTTACTGCCAGCCTTCATAAAGGAATTTTTTGATTGACAGTAAAGATGAATGTTTATATGTTTTCTTCTTTGACTCTTTTCCTACTTTTTATCCTACTTTCTTATCCAGAGAGATATTACACATACTGTTTCTATTTCACCACATACATAATAAGCATTTACTAAGGTGTATTATTATCTATAACTTTGTAGAAAAAAATCTGCCTTCAATGTATTAGATATTTTGAAAATACCCATCAGCAATTTTTTTTCTTGAGCCACACTAGCTTAATGAGTGGAAGAACCTAGACTGTCCTGAAAGCAATACACATTATCAGAAGGAAATCTGAATACAGGAGGCCTGGGTAAGCCTGTTTCTTTTTCCACTTGATCTGAGATTCTGTTTTCTGCTCTGTTTTCTCCTGCCTCTGTGCTCATTCCTCTGAGTTCTCCCTGTGAACCCACCTCTCCTGCAGCTCCCAGTGAGCAGCTGCCTCTCTCCCTATGGACTTCTGCTTCCCAGTTCCTCTCCTTGCCCTTTTTCCATCTGGATCACTCTCTTGCAGTTTTATACCATTGCTCTGCCATTCATGCTGGCATCTCCCAAAAAGGAGGTGCCATTTCATCAGCCCAAGAGATAAAACAAAACTTCCAGAACAGCAGTACCTGTAGGATTGAAAGTCTGCAATTAAAAGCTATATAAAGCTTTTATGAGGCATATAAGTCTTCCAGAGAAAAGGCACCTGTGGAAACTAAGAGCTCCTAATCAAAAAGAGCTGCAGCTCTCAGGCCAAAGGCCTCAGCTAAACAAATAGAAAATGATTTTTTGGGTATTGACTTTCTCTAAAGTGATATAAAATATATCTGACTGCAAAAAGCATATTGCTGAACTCCAAAGATTACCCAATTATTGTTATCTTCACTTTCAGAAATCTCATTATTTACAAGTCCTTTTGATGCTCATGAAGTCTAATTTTGATTAACACCAAGGTTTGTAGATCATAAAGCCTCATTACAAATATATTAAAAGCTTAACTGTGTGTTCAGTACACACCTTCCATTTTCTTAATTCTTTTGGTTTTTCTATTGTTTTCCTGCTATTGAACTGATATAAGTGGCATTTTACCATGTTGTAAAAAGCAGATTCATTTCTTTTCTGTGGTTTGACTTTGATTTCCTTCTGCTTCTTAGCTTCTGGGAAAAAGAGAAAAAGATACATTCATGTCAGGCTTTATTAAAAAAATCACCATCACAAAATGCATTTTTATTTAATCAACAATTTTAGAAGATTTATCATTCTGACCATTTAAAACATATTAACTCATTTAATTTCCCTAAACATCTGTAAGTGTTGAATACAATTATCTAGTCCCATGTTACAAATAAAGTAATTGAAAAACAGGGAATTCAAGTAACCTGCCACAGGTCAAATAGCTGGTCAGTTGTAGAGCCACGTTTTTAAGCAAGGAACTATTCAGATCCATGCTCTTAATCATTCTGTTATTTTGTAATGTTAAGAAGTGTTTTCAAATCTGACCCCAAAGTATGTATACATTACTGAAAGAATGCTTTTACTGATTTATTGGGCAGGGGTAGGATAGAGAGGAGTACTAATATCTCAAATCTGAGATTTCTTATTCATAAGATACATTTTCTCTTTTATGTACAGAGGAGGAAAAATTTATTCTGAGCTTACAGTTTCAGAGATTCAGTTCATGAAAACCTAATTTCATCACTCTAGGCTAGAGATGAGGCAAAATATCATGGAAGTGCATGGAGGAGAAAAACCCCTCATAGTAACCAGGAAACAGCAATCCAGGCATCAGGAATACAATGTAAAATCAAAAGGCACATTCCTAGTGACCTACTTTATCCAGCCCTACCTTACTTAGCTATAATCACCACCCATTACATAATGCTTTCAAATTATTTATCCATCAAGTGGATTATTCCACAGATTAGGTTATACCTCTCATAATCTAATCATTTCACCTGTGATTATTGCTACATTGTCTGCTGACTTCTAGGGGACATCTCATTTTTAAACCCTACAACATGCCACTTTAGTGAATTACCATTTCTTAGTTAAATGACAACATATTACTTACTCCTGATATCACCCTATAAGCAGATATTACACTATCTACTTTTTCAAGGATTGTACTATATATTTATAAACTTTATGAATTTACAAAACTCACATGCTCTGCAAGCTTGCAGAGCTGTTGTTTTAATTTTACAAAATCTAACACTATGGATTAAAATATTTCTGATTTTCTTAAAACTACTGAAAAAACAGACAGAAAACTACATCAGTGGTAACAATATTCAATACATAGATCTCTGGAAAATTATGTACATTAGTGGAGTCTTCAGGGTCAGTGTAACCCCAAATCACTGTTTTGCAAGCACCAAGATAGGCATGCAGATAGACACAAAGAAGAATAAAACAAGGTGCATATGCTTAGGAGATTCATGATATGTTTTAGACAAGAGAGACAGATAAAACTAAAAGCTTCAAAGAGGGTTATGAAATACTAAATGAGTGAAACAAGTGCAAATACATTTTCATGAAGACACTGCCAGAGGCTTGGAAAGTAGCTGGAGTTTTGAGTTTAAAATGAAATTAGAAATTACAAGGGTAGAGAGACCAAACAAAAAAGAGGACATTATATATCATTAGTAAACAAAGTTATAGAGGAAGGAATATAAATGGTACAACATTCAGGACATAATACTTGGGTCACTTTTATTAGAGAATGGAGTTTGTAGATAACACTTATGTAAAAGGTTGGTCTAAAAAGAAAAAATATATTTATCCTTAGACACTAGGTACCTATTAATGATTAGCTTAATATACTTAATATAGTAAGTAAAAATGTAGAAAAAACATGACAATGATTGTAGAAAATAGAATTAGTGAATTCAACAGGAATTCATGAAAAAAACAGAAAAAAAGTACTGGTCTTCACTAACTTGAAAGGAACTCGCAGATGACATAAGGATAGTTAGCATTGCCATCAGCAGATGGGCAGAAAGCATACCTGGCTTTGGTAATATTTTTGCAGAAATGAGTGGGAAAATAACAGTAATCCAGAGAAAGAGAAAGTTTATATAGAGGTTTTTGTAAAGAGGAAAATGTACTGGAAGATATTTAAAAATTCATCCAATCCATCCTGTTCTACCTTTTGTAAAGAAATAGTCAAGACAGAGTGAAAAAGCCAAACAATTAAAAAGCCAAACTCAGTTTTTAAACTGAGTAATGAACTGATTCAGTCCTAGCCATGGAAACAAAATATGTATCAGAAAGGCAAACAAAGTTTTATGGAGTGAACAATAAAGTGGCTGATGTGTATTTCGTGCATTAAAAGAAATATGAGAAGTAAGTGATTCTCATTTGACAGAAAGTAGCACACTAATGTCGAGTCAGAGAATTTATTTTCTACTTTAAGTTTCCAGATGATGCAAAATCCAAGTAGAAACTTCTAGGTGAAACTTGATTCATGCAAAATTTAGATTTGAATAAAGAGTTAGGTTTAGAAACATGGGTCTGACTAGATAGCAATTTGGCAATTTGATAAGCTAATTTCCTAAAGCATGTTAAAAACTGAAAATGACAGTGCTAAAAAATGAGTCTTCTGTGTGTCTCCATTCCAGGGAGAATGCACGATACCCCTGCCTCAGGATTATTCACCAGCTCCTTATATGGCCTCAAGCTTGTTATCTCAGCTTTGAAGAGTCACTTTTCACATTGTATAATGGGGATAGGCAGAGTTCCAGTAATACAATTTGAGATAGAGTAGGTAAAGGACAATTGTAGTATTTTAACATACTTATTTTTTTTAAATATTATCATCCTGTGTTGGGACCTTTTATCTCCCTTGGAACCACGGCCATTATTGGGTGTTGGCTGAGGCCGCCTCATGGGTTAGCATTTCTGTATATGGGAGCAGGCTGGATTGGCATTCACAGTCCTCTAGAATATTTCCTTGACTTGTCTTTCCATGTGAATGCCCTCCATTGCTTTATCCATCCTCAACATTTGAGTGAGACAGGACTGGTCACCATAACTGGGCATAGCAACAGTTTTTCTATTTACAACCTTCTATGTCATTCTTTTCTATTAAAAACTCCTCAATTTTATGATGACCCATCTTACAGTATGCCTCTCTACAGCATCTTGGCATTTTCTTCTACTTATGTTATTTGTATGTACAATGAGCTTCTGGTATTTATATCTCGAACACAGTTCAATGTAGATGAGGACTAGAAACAAGCCATTATATTTGGCCACGTAGGAAAATTAGTACTAATGAAAAAAAGTAACAAGACAAGTTTCTACTAAACATAAATGAAAGTTACTGAGTCAAAGGTAGACTGTAATGCCTTATGAATTACAGAAATCTCAAACAATGATTGGGTTACCAATTGGAGGTAAGTAAGAAGAGCTATTAAAAACATATTGTGGTTGCTCCAACGGACTATCTAAAAAAGAATCTTGAATTTTTATGTTCAATTATATTGAAGTACATAGTTTTAGTAGCAAGGATTGCTGAAGCCAGATAAAAGTATTGAGTGTTATGTAAAGTCATTTGGAAATGGGTGATTTGAATGTAGTCAAGAGAAAAAAATGAAGCTTAATTGAACATCAAGGTCAAAGAAATTGTGTGTGTGTGTGTGTGTGTGTGTGTGTGTGTGTGTGTTTATTAACTGTGTTTGTACATCTGTACTGTTTCCTTGTTTTATTTCGTAGAAAACACCAGAACAAGAGAATTATATATCTTTTCAGTTCATTACCTAACTTTAATACTGCTTTTGTGAGACATCATTGCATAACAAGCATTTTTCTCCCTCTTGAAAATAATGATCTGCTTTGACTAACTGACAGAAATGTTAGTACATGGGTGGCTGCCTCACAAAAAAATTAAGTTATTCAGAAATACCAATAACAGTTTTCACTTTTATATAATACTATAGCTCACATATAATGACCCTGAGGTTCCTTATAATAAATGCTATTTGTCCAAAAAAGGAGTCTGCTATATATTTGAAATTAATAAAGGAAAAAACCTTTGAAACTATAAAATCAGGGCCAATTCTATAATACTTCATGATTTTTATTATACTACTAGTTTCAACAAAGAAAGCCAAAAGATTTTATGATTATTACCTCACCCGCTGAGAAATCACCTAGCAAATATACACAGTAAAAGAGAATGTTCCACAAACTACACAATCATAAAAATTTGAGAGCAAAAGCCAGATCAATGGAAAAAATGCAAGCACAGGAAGGTTCAATCAAGATCAAACTAATGCAAGGCTCATGTGCATATATGGATTTTATGTTTTCAATAAAAATAAAAACATTGAAATCCAAAAGGAAAGATGTCTAAATCATACCTGTCATCCCCATTATCTGACATTTTGTGGAAAGCAAGGGCACTTAGTGCAATCATAACAAAATCATAAACAAAACCACACAATAGACCTTCACTGTTAAGTTTTCACTGCTCCTGATTCATGTATAACGTAAAAGGACTTCATGTTCTGCCTTAGAAACTCATGATGCCCTTTGTAATTTTTCAGCATGCAAAAGCCAGAGGAAAAGTATCTAATATAATTCAACACCAAGGTGAATGCCATCACAATTAAGGGATTTGACAAGGCAGTTGCTTAAATGAGTGCCACATGACTCCTGTGCTTCCAAACTTCTGCTAGAGCTTTTTGACAAAGAGCAGAATATGGGAAATAGCCTTAAAGTGCTTGCCTGACTTCCCTTTCAGACTCTTCCCTGCTTCTCTTTGGTTCTATGACCAGAGCTTTTCTTTTACTCCCACATCAACCCTCCCTAAGTTTTTACTGACTCCAAGCTCCTTTTCTGCTCAAGGTCATCAAATCTTCTCTTCCTGCAGTTTTCCTGTACTTGTGCCCCAAATTCCTGCACACATTCATAGTTGTTCTTAAATGTCACTTTTTCAGAGAAACTCCAATCCCCCCATCCAAGCTAGGAACTCTCTGGATTTTTTAACAGCTGTAGCCTTTTCACAGTTTCTGTGTATCATTACATATTTAATTTATTTTTCTGGTGTCCATGAAACTCCATGAAGCAATAATATCTATGTTATCACTGCTGCTTTCTCATGGGCTACTTCCGTTATTACTGAATAAATCTCTGAGAATTATCTGCAAGAGGTAGGAATGTGTTCCAAGATACTGGCATTCAGTAGATGATCTTTGGATTATTTTGTAAGTGCCTCATTTAAAAAGACAAATTAACATCAGGGGAGAAAACATTAAGAATGTATTCATTGAAATTATATATATATATCTGTTATAACATGGCTCTTGGAATTTGCCACTTAAACCTGTGTGACCAAGGAGAAGTAACTTAATCTCAGATTGTGTGTAACTTAAAAATGGAGCAATTATACTTACAACTGAAATCCAAGTGAAATAATTACATAAAACACTATAAAATGTGCACATATATGTAGCATATATTCAAATGAATTGAGTTGCTTTAAAGTTGACACAGTGTTGTTTGCAATATTCAGCACAAAATATGTTTACAGTTTGTTTCCCTTCTTTCATTACAGAATAAGACTCTCACTGAGGACCACACTTCCTCTTCTCTTGAAGCTCTCTAATGGCAGTTTATTCCTCCAGAAAGGGAAGGCTGAGTTAGAGGGAGGCTTGCACCCCGCCTTTGCACTTCTCAACAACTTTCCTCCCTCCTCAAGCTTTAAATGTGGGTTCCTTCGCCCACGCCACCCACAGTGCTCGGTTCCCTGGCCATCTTGTTGCATTGTCCACAGGCTGTTAACATCTTTAGAACCTGGCACAGAGGCACTCCTATGGAACCACCCAAACCTGCAGGTTCCTAAATATTTTGACTCTCCTAGAAGACTCTATCTCCTGAATCCCTTTCTGATCTGGTCACTTTCTGACCTTGGATAGCCATAGACCACTGACCTTGCATGATTACAGCAGACTCTTCACTTCTCAGTTCCAGGTGTCCCCCTCTTTAGTCAGACCTTCTTTCCTTGCACTTCAATTGATCTGGTAAGTTGACCACAAAAAGTTCATTTAGCTCCACATGGACCTACAGCCCATGGAACTTAACCACCTTTTCTTCATCACTCACCTTCAGCTCTTCTCATTTTCCTCTTGATCCACTCCAAAAAACAGCCCCCACGGAATAACCTTTTCTCACCCTGTCATCCCTAGCATATCCTAACCACAGCTCATTTCTTCACCCACACAACTTAGTGCAGTTAGAGAAAAATGCATATCTGTTCATACCTTTTCTATGTTTATGATCAAAACCTGAAGTACTTTCAATTCTTCAAGTAAACATTCTCCAATGGTTAAATATTTTATCTTCCTTTAAAACATCTCCACCTTCATTTTTAACTGAAAGCCTTATTTATAAAACCCTTAGTCTGTCAAATGAACCAGAAGGAAACTACCATAAGCAACTACCACCTGTGCTTTTATTTCTCCCAGTTACTTCTGTTAAATTCACTTCACTCTCCAAACATGGCTCCATTCCTATTGACTTTGAAATTCTTCAGAGGAAATGTGCTCACCATTTTTACTTAAACCCTTCTGATTTTCTCTTTGAATAACAGCATCCCTGAAATTGTTCTCCTCAAATTTCCCTATATGGCCTTTGCATTGGCAATTCCTATTTGCAATTCTCAGTATTCATTTTATTTGACTCATCAACACCATTTGACCCAGCTGAGGGCTCCTCACTCTTCCTGAAAACACTTTTTCTACTCAGCTTTTGTGACACCTCAGTATTTAAAGTTCTTTTCCTACCTCAATGATTGCTCTCCTATTCTTTGTCCTTTGATGCTTCAACCCTCCCTCTAGGGGTGGTGACAGGGTAGAAGCAGGGTTTTACCTGTGCTAAGTGAGCACTCTACTTTTAAGCTGCACCCCCAGACCTGAGGCTCCATGTTTCTCTTTCTTTCCTGAGGAGATCAGAGTAGCCCAGAGCCCACACTTTGAAGGTAGCTATAAGGAAAATGGAGTCCATAAATTACCCTACCCAGATGTCTGGGAAGCCATGAGTAAGAGGTCTTAAGTCAAAAATAAGAGCACGTTCATAGTCTTATATAACCCAGGACATCATACTTGGC
The DNA here is from genome assembly GCF_048772815.1 of Callospermophilus lateralis. Classification (NCBI taxonomy): domain Eukaryota; kingdom Metazoa; phylum Chordata; class Mammalia; order Rodentia; family Sciuridae; genus Callospermophilus; species Callospermophilus lateralis. The sequence continues at coordinate 42,464 of NW_027516097.1, forward strand.
ACAGGGCCAACATTGTTGTAATCTTGTACATAAACTGAACAGAACTTTCTGCTGTGCAGATTGCCTGCCCATCAGATAAATAATGTCAGGTCTCCCTAAGGCTTTGTGTTATCTTCTTTGGGATGTGCCAATCTTGAGTTAACCTGCCTTGGTTGGGGCAGCTGCTCTACGTAGTACCTTCTGATGTACATTTTCCTCTTGGTGATTTCATCTGATACTGTGACTTTGACTATCATTTATTTGAGAATGACACGAGCTCCTTTCCTGAGGTCACCTCTCAGGGCTTATCCAACAAGTCCTTTGAAATGGTGACAACAATGTCCAACTCAATATGTCTTCTGAAGTCAAAATTCTTTTTTTCCCAAACAATTCCACCTGCAGTTTTCCCATCTCAACCCAGGACAATTACATATGTGGATGTGACATCAAAATATTGGGGTTATCCTTAGCTTTTTTTTTCAACCATTCAGCAAATTCCTTTTTAGCTTCTTGGAATTATGTCTGGAATCCTGAGAGTTTTCACCACCTGTGTTTCAACCATACCCAAGAAAGACACACATTACATTATCCCAATGACCTCTTCATTGCTCTAACTCATCTTTCAATTTATACTCAGTACAGCTGTCCAAGGGATTTTGTCAAATTATTAGTGAGATTATTCTCCCCTTCTCAAATATTTTTTCCATGTCTTCTTACCTCATTTATAATAACCATTCTATGGCCTCTGAAGAATTTATTAGATTAGGCCTTCTTTGACTTTTATTTTCCAGTTCACTTTGACTCCATTCCCACCCTATTGCGATCATGGCACCCCAGATACACCTTTCTGATTTTTTCTTGTTTTAACTATTTTTGTCATACAAGTTACCAGAAGAAAAAAATTAACTTTATTTAAATTCTATCTCCCTTACAAGAAAGTAAGGCAGGAATTTTTCTGCGGTTTACTCATGATTGTATGCACTGTCAGAGCAATTTGGGATTGATAAGTGTTTTTTAACTAAAGAAAAATTTTGGATTAATCAGTAGGAAATTTTTTTCAACTAGTAAGGTGATATAAATATGCAATTCTAAACATAAATAAAGAAATAAATGAAAATTATTATTTTTTTTCAGCTGCTTCACTATAGTGCTGAGAACCTGAAGAGATAAAATGTCATTTGTATCACCACATAGTTAAAAATCTGAAATAAACTTAAGTTTCTGTATTTAACACCATCCTTCTATTCTCTTCTGTAGTTGGACAAAAGAAGCATTTTTATACAAAGTTGTTTCAATAGGACCATATAAACAGCTGCCTTTTTTTCTTAACAATAACGTGATTTTATTTTTTTTTTCTTTTTTGGACATAAAGAAGTAAATGTGATTTAAAATAGCATATAATAACATACTCTTTTTCAACAAGAAAAATGTGCACAAGTTGTATAAGCTCTTTGCTTCCAAGATTAACTTATCCATTTTTGCTCTCTCATATTTTCTATTTATTTATAACATTTTACTTTTAAAGTGAAAAGTGTATTTTCTTTTATTCCTTTTTGGCTGACTGTTTGTACAATAGAAGGAACACTGGGTTTTTGCTTTGGAATTCATCATTTCTATTCCTGACTGCTATTTTCTAGCCCACTTATCTTAGTTCATTCTAGTGAACTTTTCTTCTTCACTGCAAAATGTGGACACTTGTCCAGATTTACTTACTGGGTCATTATGAGACCAGATGATTTAACACAGGGTTTGTTCAATGTTGGCCAGTGTTGGGATATTTTTGGGCTCAGGATATGACAAAAATAAGGATAAAATTTTAAAAGTTTATAATAATATTTAGTATACACCAGAGGATTTTAGAATAAAATTTAGTCCATACAAGAGGATTTTCTTCAAGTTGCTGTTAGGTACTGTCTATAACTTTCAGTAGTAGTAAAATATCTTCTGGTATAGGATAATCAGAAAAACATGGTTGTTTTCTTCTTTCATTTTTATTTATGATTGTTTAATTTTATTTGTGTTTTTTATCTCTGGTGAAATGCAACTGTAAAATCTATATGTGAGTTTGCAAGATTTTTATTCACTTATTTATTTTTAATCTAACAAATATGTTAAGGTCTGGGGTTGACTGAGTTAATATATTTGTGGCTTAAATTTTGATACCTAGACCTGACAAGTTAGAAGTAGAAATAAAGATGGTAATTATTTGGGTTCTGTCATTAAAAAGGGATTATGACCTGGGGTAACTCACTTATGTTCTCTATATCTCTAATTCTGTTCTATGACATAAAGAAAGCAGATTAGAATACTTTGGAAGTGGTTTCTGGTTCAAAATTTATGACTAAATCACATGATATAAATTTCTACTTGATGTTTTCTAATTCCAACAAATTATTGAGTCCTACTTCTGTGTTCAAAAATTTATTAAGCAGTTGGATAATGAATGCTTTCATGAATTCTTACTTTATCATTAAATAGTACAGTAAAGCTCATATTATTTTCTGGAAATAAATGTTTTAAATAAACAAAAGCAAATATAAGACTATAAGAGAACAAAACAACTCATACATTGCTTTATCACCAAGCAATATTCAAATTTGGACTTTTGAAGTCAGTCTGAATTATTTTCCATTCAGAAAGCTATTTTGCTCAAGACAAACTGCTAATCATTCATCTCTTTAGATGACATTGACTTTTAACCAGACACTGCTAGGTTCTAAAGCTTCATATGGTGTTTGAATCAGAGTGATTGTGTAAAAAGAAACATGAAAGAAAAACAGCAATTAACCTTTCCCAGTTTAGAAATGGAAATTTTAAAAACATAAACAAGATTTGAATCCATAGGTCAGACATGCCAATAATCATTTTCATTTATTTTTTTCATGTGCATATTAATTGCAGGACCTTATGCTTTATTTAAATGTTTTTATAAAATTTATATTTGGGGAAGAAGCATAGAGGACATAGTGCTTAAATATGAGGTTTTCTTATGTCTCACTTTAGCCATGTTATTCAATGAGACGTGTATTCAATGAGTTGGAATCAGAAGATTAATTAAATGGTTCTGATTAACAGTGAGTCTTTGTGCCCCTAGACAAAGGGTGAGAGCCAGATATTTAAGTTTCTTCTATTTGCTGGGTTTATATGAAGGTTGGTTGAGGACCAGAAATCACTCAGCCTTCTTATTATGTGATTATTAACCTCATAGATTCGCCACATTGATGCTAAAGACTAAATGCAATGTACAACAAGAAAAAATGATCACATCCATATTAACCATGAAGCCAAAAAGGTCAACTTACCTTAAAAAAATTGTATCATTTCTATCAAAAAAACAAAAACAAAAACAAAAAAACTAGTAACTATCATTTCTTAAATATACTAGTTTAGACAGGGTTGGTGTGGGCTTTATAAAAAAATACTTATTCTTTTTCTGCACCTCAGATACAAATATCTAGAACTTATGACATATATGTGGAAAACATACATATAAATTCACATTCAGTTATATATTTTATATGACAAATCAGATGTTAGGGAGTTTTAAAAAAAAATCTAGATTTTCCTCAATTCTTAATATTCTGGAAATTACCTGATCATGGTCCTTTTAACAAAGTATTTAGTAACCAGTTTCATTACAGAATGTGTCAATATGTCTGATTACATTTTAAAATATTATATCTCAGGAATAAAGTGAATAATTTAGGAATGAAATTTTCGACATAATTTTAAGAAGAAAGTGCAATTCTGCAACATATTAGGTAAATTGATTAACCCAAGCCTTATGGTACTTGACAAAATCATTTATAGGTGATGCCAGGTATAGATGATGCCACTTCCCTTTCACACTTCCCCTGAGGAACCTAAGTGTCCCTCATGAAAAACCATTATTTTGTCTGTAAGTGGTATTTTTGCTTATTACAAGATGGAAGGACATGTTCCCAAATAACATATTTTTGTATGACTTCAGATACTTTAAAAACTAAAAAGAAGCATAAAACTTAAAGAACAGAAATAAAAACTGAAGAAGCATCAGAAAGAAGGAAATTAAAAATGTTCATTTCCTGCTTGAAACAGATGGTTACATTGATTTTGCCTCAAAAGAAAAAGAATGTGAAATGGAGGGTTGTTAGAACCATATGTCTTTTTATTGTGATCCTGAGACGAAGGCCTCTAGCTATGAATGCAATGATAGCTCACATGGTACACAAGAGATAAATATAAAGTAGCTATAAAAGTAGGATATAAAATTATCCAAGGGATCCTAAAGGTAGGAGCTTGAATTTTCATATCATTTCTAAAACACACATTTTTCACATATCTCCAGATTTATGTTAATATTTTCATTGTGGCATTAATTCTTCAACACCCAAATATTGATTAATTACCTGTATTTTAGTATAAGTTGATATTTTCAAAACTTTTATATTACCTAATTCTTTTCTTTCCTTCAAAATAAAAAAGCACATTCTCATGCAATCTTACTTTTATATCAAAGTTATAGTATAAAATAATTATAAATAATTGTGTGAAAGTTGCTATTATGTCAGATCATCTTACTAGATTTTAGAGTTAAGTATTTTATTTATTTATTATTATGTTTCTAATTGTACTGTTAATTATATTATTTTAAAATTTTTCTTGTGCTTTTGCATTTATTCCATCAATATGACAATACTCTTAGTATTTTTATTTATTTGCCTTAATTTTAATTTTATTTACAATGACAAGAAATCCTAGAAATATAGCAGAGATAAATCATTAGGATTTAAGCTCTAATATCTGAAAGTATGATACTAGAAGTGTTCTGGTTTATAAGTACTACTAAGAAATACATTTCAGTTGCTCATATTTGTTAGAGTTTCAAATTGGTGTATACATGTACATGTGTCTTAAATTTTTACCTTATATGTGTAAAGGGTTCATTGTTTATAGGATGTTTTCACTGTATACATTCAAAAGGATATCTATTCAAGTAGATAAAACCTTAAAAAGAGTTTTATTGAAGAATTTACTTCTGAAAAAAATGTTTACTAGCAAAGAATCTATTTCTCTCTTGTTATGATGAATCATTACCAATAATGATTTGCATCCCAACTTTTAATTTTCAAAAGAAGGCTTCAATCTGTGCCACAGTAAGTAAATTCCATTGAAAATTGATTGAATTTAAATGTAGTTTTAAATTAAACAAAATTATGTCTTCATGGGACTGGATGCAGTAGATCACACTATTCCAAACTGCCACAGGCATTGCAAATGTTTTTTCCGCTGTTAAACCCTAATTATCTCTATCTCCTTTATTTAGTAACCAATTCATCATCAGTTATCAGATCAACTATCACTTCTTCAGGGAACTCTTTCCTGATATTGCAGCAGACTAAATCACATCACCTATAACATGATTCTAAAAAACTTATCAATAACATCTAAGTTCTATTTTTTATAAGATTATGTGAAACCTACATGGCTTATTGCTCATGTACTTCAGTGTATTTATGACATTGGATTGTGCCTAGTAATAATGGTGACTAATAATGCATTGTAGAATTTTACATTATCATTTCAATAAATAAAATCTACAAATAAATGAAATGATCCAAGTAAAGTGCATTAAAAAAGAGTCACACCTCTTAAATTATGAGATAAATGTTTTGCATATTTCCAAGAAAATACTTTAAACCATGATTCTTGATATCTAAAAATATTCAAATTGGTAATTGCTATGACTAACAAATTCTATCAGTACAGTTGTCCCTTGGTATTCATTGGATACTGATTTGTGGAATTTCACAGATAATAAGATCCATGTTTGTTTATGTCTGTTATATAAGATACTTGTATTATTTGCACTGAACTCACACACACACTCCTGTGTCATCTTTATGTTATTTATAACTTCTAATATAATATAGATGGTATGTAAACTGTTATATTTTATTATTTATAGAATAATGAGAAGACAAAAAGTAAATATAGCTGTGTTTTTGTTGTTGTTTGTTTTTTGTGTTGTTGTTGTTGTTTTGGTTTTTAGTATTTTCCAAGTGTAATGGGTTGAAACTGCTGATTCAGAGGCTACAAATGTGGGGGGTTCATTGTCTATGCCCTGTATTGAGTTCCTCAGTTTATAACTTGCATATTATAATTTTATTTAATATTTTAAGGTATTATTACCAGATACATCTTACGGCCCTGGGGAGACAGTAAAGATTCCTTCTTTCATGGAATTTATTTTCTGTTGGTTGGTTTGGGGGGAGGAATATAATTACTAAAAGAAATAAGCAGAACATGAGGGAAAATAAGCAGATCAAAATTAACTAAATGAATAAACATGGTCATTTTAACAATGGCAGTCAAGGATGCCTTCTCAAAGATTGAGACATTTTAGTAATGATCTAAAATATGTGAGGAAGTAAAACAGAGCAGAGAAGGAATGCTCATGGTAAAGAGCAAGTATTATAAACTAAGAAAGGCTGTATATTATGTATTTGAATTTTTATTTTTCCCTCAATACTGGGGATTGAATCCAGGGTACTTTACCATTGAGTTACATCCCAAACCCTATTTGTTTATTCATTCATTCATTCATACGTTTAATTTTGAGAGAGGATCTTGCTATGTTACACAGACTGGCATCAAGTTGTGATCTTCCTGCCTCAGTCTTCAGTGTAACTTAGACAATAGGCATGTGACACTGTGCCTGATTGTGCCATATGCTTGAAAACAACCAAAGGGGTGTAGTGGTAAAGAGAGATCCCTCATTCCAATTGTGACTGGAACAGACCACATTTCAGACACTACTGCAAAAAGTAAAAGTAAAAATAAAGTCTCTGTATTATATCTGACATTCCTTGTGAAAGTTGTACTGAGAGATGAGAAGACAATTTAAAATCATACTATGTAGAAAATTTTGTTTTTACTAAAGATTATGTATTGCCAATATTTCAAATGTATCCTAGACTGAACTTTCAATGTAAAGGGATGCATTTATTACTTATTCAAAACACTTTGAAAAACTGCTTACACCTTTCTTTAAATGTATTATTCTAATTTGGTCTTTGTCTAGGTTGTAATGTTAAATTTCCATGCATATTACCTGATGAGGAGAAAATCTCTAATAAATTGGAAGATTTCTCAACATAACTAGAGTACTGCTGTTGATTACTTATGAAGATCTACTAGTTAGAGTTTTAAATGGATGTTTTCATGCTTTAAGTTGACTAGCAATGTCAAGGCATTGATCCAATATTGGTTTTCCCCTCTATTTCTCCTTCAAAAATAATCTAGCACTTTTACAATATTAAAGCAATAAAACTGCTGATTACCCAAAGGAATGCATGAAAATAGATTATTAAGCAGTTCAATATGAAACACCTGATATCTGTTCCTATATTTCTACATTAACAAAATGATATCCAGGTATTTTTAAGACATTTGCCAACTCAGTAAAAATCTTAAGTCCTGATTCTGCTTAGTCTTTACAGAAAACATTCTAACACCTCTCCTTATCTTTATCTGACAGAAGAATTGTTTAGAAAAATCATTGAAAAATGGAGAATTATTTAATATCAATTATTCCTAGTGTTGTTTTTTTATTTGTAGAATTTCTTTATAATTAAAATTTTAAGGCTAATTTTTTTTTAAACAGAGAGAGAGAATTTTTAAAATATTTATTTATTTATTTTTTAGTTCTTGGTGGACACAACATCTTTGTTTGTATGTGGTGCTGAGGGTCGAACCTGGGCCACATGCATGCCAGGTGAGCACGCTACCGCTTGAGCCACATCCCTAGCCCCTTATTGTTAAAAACAAACAAATTTGTTTGCCAGACTTCTCTCATCATGTGAATCTTTTTATTACCTGTACTATAAATCGTATATTTGGTTGGAAAGGAAAAAAAATATTGAAATTCAGATAGTCATTACATCATCTCTTCCTTGCATCACATTTAAATTCATTTATTTTTATTTACAATTTAAAACAATTCTAGGTGAGAGGAATGTCTTTGAGTTTGAAGAGCTCATTTTGAGGCTGCAAAAACCCAATGGGAAGTAGCAAATGTGGTTATTTATGGCCTGTTTATCCACAAACTTCATTTCCTATTGTTAGAAGACCATCTCTCCACCTGCAGTCATCTAGAGAAAGAATTGAGAAATGTATGCATTCAGAAAGTCAGCTTACTATTTTCCATTATGAGACTACTTTCTTTCAAACCTTAGGGAATAGAAAACAAGTTACTGTTTGAAAAGTTGACAATTTGGGCTCTATTAAGGTAGAAACAGATACCTGCGAACATGTGAATAAATAATAAGGTCTCTTCAGACTTAATACTGGAGGGCAGAGAAAAGAGGTTTGCAAAACATACGTTTATTATATGATACAAAGAAAGCAGTTTGGCAAAACTGAAAGCTATGAGTAGGAATTATTCTTGCCATTTAAAGTTTCAAAGTGTTCTACATAGTACACAGTAATTTGGAATCTTCTTCTCAGACATTATAATTTGAAATGCATCTATAGGAAAAAAATCCACAAATAGTATTTAGAAGGAAAAATATTCCTTGATAGTACTTCATAACTGGAGAAATGTAAACAACTCAGATAAGTTAAAATTAATAAATAACTATTATAATGTAATATTTTAAACAATGCAAACAATCTGAAATTTTGTCATTGTAATTATAATATGCACATTTAAAGTCGATGTGGATTCTGAAGTTTCTTGCTATTAACCAGATAGATACAGTTCTCCAAATGCCACTGGAGCAATATGTAGCAGCAAGCACTTAACATGTTCTGAATGTTGTTCTGAGGGTGTCAAATGTGTTCTTTTATCTAATTTTGACTGATTAAGAAAGTCATGGCTCAGAAAATTAAATAATTTGCCTTAACAAAGTTGGAATTTATACTATTCCAGTGGGATGCTGGAAATAGCTTGTGTATTCTTGCAAAAGCCACATATTAAAATATCTGAAATTTGGTTGATTTGATGTCAAACACAGGAATTATTAAATATTTAGTTACTTTCCACATAAATATGAAATGCTATTTAAGATAGGTAATGCACAATTCAAAACACATAACTTCCTAATTATTTTCTGCACTATTACCTATACTCTTGTTGTTTATGGCCATGATAGCCCTATCACGGAAATACTACACATTAGTGTGTTATTTTTTATCTTTACCATTCAGCTCCTTAGTGATTGAAATCAGGTATCCTAATAGTATTTACAGACTCAAAAACTGGCAATTAATAGTGAGAGTTGGATTTGTTGTTTTAAGGATAGTCAAAATACAAGATTTAAGAAAGGAATGAAAAAGATTTAATAATGAAGATTAAATTTTAAAGTATCTTGGTCTGAGGTTGTGGCTCAGTGGTGGAGTGCTTGCCTAGTATGTGCGAGATCATGGGTTTGATCCTCAGCACCACATGAAAATAAATAAATAAAATAAAAGGTAATGTTTCCAACTACCACTAAAAAATAAAACTTTACAAAAAAATGTTTTAAAGTGTCTTTAGCTCTTAAGTCATGAGCAACACAAATCATTGAGAATGTATTCATACAATATTCAGAAAACATTGCCTATTCAGCAATGATAAATTACTGAGTAATGAATGAAGTTTCAATAATTACTTCCTTATTTTATTTATGTCTTATTATTATTAATATAAATATAAATAAATTAGTCAACATTTATTGGAGGTAGACAATTTTGTCAGTTGTCACTGATATTCATATATAAATGGACACAAGAATTGTGTCAAAATCAACAAATCATTCTGTAAAAATGATCTGGCTATATGGAACTTACAATAAATAATGTTTTTATTATTATTAGAAATTTGTATGCAACGTATTTTCACATCAATAAAATTGGGTAAAAATATACATAGATGTTTTTCCCATAGTTAGTTGTTAAAAATGTCACTTGTTTTTCCCAGAAAAAAAAAGTGTTTATACAATGCTGTGATGTCCTGCTTCAAAATAAATAAAATATAACTAGGTTTACCAAAAATGAAAGGTATTGAAGAACATAGATTAGCATTTTAAAATGGCGTGGTAAACAAAAACCAAGTGTTTATTGAATCTTACATGGCATTACCAATCACAACATGGTTGTGAAGCTATGAAGTTGGATGTAGAAATCCAGTGTTTGTCATATTCTGGACCAACAACAGTCTCTCAGAAATTTGAGAAATTGTGATTTGCTCAACACCAATATGCACATTCATGGGCAATTCTGAATTTATAGATGTAGCACAGATCTAGATTTAAACACATTAATTGCTTAAAAATTAATCACAGACAATGAATAGTTCTAGCAAAGATGCCCAAAGAAGAATTATCTAGGGAAAGAGTTACGAAAAAAAAAAAAAAAAAAAAAAAAACAGTGCCAGAAAACAAATTCATAAAAGAATAATATTCCAATGAAGAAAAAATCATTTTCTCGGTGAAGTTATAATAAGTATAAGTATAGGATTTGTATTATCTAGTTGAGCTAGACTCTATGGAGTCTAGTTTATGAAGTACCATTGCCATGTGGCATAAACATTTGGGAGTAGCATCTTATTCATTATATGGCATAAAGTATTTTGAAGGCAAGGACTTATGCCAGGAACACAGTTAAGATGAGGAAAAGTTCTATCAACAGTGTTTCCCTATAATCAAGCATATTTGCACTGGGAGCCTCAACAGGAGCACCAATGGGAGCTTGAATATGTAGCTTCAATATCAGTTTTTGGTTTGTGTGTTAATGAACAGCACTCAGAACACAGGTTTGGACCTCTAAAGATAATTCTAGAAAATGAATACAAAAGTTCATGGTGAGATTTTAAAGCAACACAAACAAAAGCTTGTCATATCCAAACTCTGGATAGTAGCAGGGAACAACAACAACAAAAAGTTAGGTGAATGTTTGATAATGAATGACAGAGAAACTACAAAACTAACATCCAATTTTCATTCTATATCTTCCACAAGAATAAACTTAAAGTTAGAAATGAGAGAGAAAAACAGTAAGCCAGGGCATTGTATCAAATAAAACATATAGGCATTTTGAATGAATCTGAACATTCCAAATGCTATATTCCAGATTTATTTTTAAAAGATAATTGCAGAGATGAAAAACAGAGAGAAAATTTTTTCAATTATTTGGAAATTTTAGAAAAATGAAAAGTTCTAGAAGACAATGGTGCTAAAATTTCCAGTTTGCAAATGAGCCACTGATATTCTTTATATATTGAAGACTGTGTCAATGTCATTATTAGGAAATATTCTGATTGCAGTTTTTACATGTAAGTATTCAGGACAAGATTAATTCACATCAATCAATAAGGTGTTAGTTTATAAGACCATTGACACTAAGGTAAGGGAGACTCATTTAAATTCTGCACTGCTACTTAATAGTTATGTAATTACAAATCACCTCACCAAGTTATACGCTTATGCACTATAAACTAATAATTATGGTTATAAGTTAAATAATATAACAAGTGAGAAAAACAAATAAAATCTTGAATGTGAAACCCCTGATTATACACAGAATGATGACATTACATTACTGACTTGAGATTTGTATTGTGTAACCCTGTGTGTCTTCATATACATAGAACATGCATGGTATAGATAATTATAAAAATGAATAAATAGTAATGATCTCACATAATATATCATACTTACACATGAGATTTGAAATGATTTAGCATATATATGCATTTTATTTTACCATATTGTAAAAATGTCTGTGTAGAGTTTATTTTCTCTATAAAAATAATGAGTATAGCAATTCCAATTTAGAGCAATAAAGAGGGAGGCAAAGTTGTATGCTGCAGACTTCCTTGGACACCAGGTGCCTCATTTTCAGCTCAACCATGTAGAAACTGTCCTTCCTGATACGGGGCTTAACTCCAAATTTTACTTTTCATATCACTAAGGGCAATGCTATTGCCTATCTGATAGGTCTTTATTTTTTATGAGACACAGTTATTTAGAAAAGTAGATGATTTTCAAGAGAGAATGTAGACTATCTCAGGGAAGAGACTTTGTTTAGGGAAAAGTAAGAAATACACATTCAAATGAGAATGCAGGCCACCTCCAGAGGGAGAAAAAGCCTAAACCATAGGTATTTATGTGAAAATAAATTTAGACCCCTTAAACAAAATTATGTTGTCTATTCTGGCAATTTTCAAGTTCATGGCATTACTAACCTTGGCTTTATTAGGGGATTTTTCAAGAACATGATAAATTCAGCCTTATTGAGTAAACAAACTCTAATATCATAAAATAAAGGAGTCTACATCAATTTGGTTTGATCTGTCTGTTTTCTTCAGCATATTTAATCAATAATTTGATGGATGTTAGAAAAAAACATTATTAAAAGTATAGACTTCTTGATGCAGAATTCAGACTAAAAACATTCTCAGCTATTGATAGAAAAATATGACATGTAACATAAATAAAATTAGAATTCAGAAAGAGAATTATATTACCTAATAAGGCACTTCAGTCAAGAGAAATTTGGCCTAGTTTGCTTTTGTGCAGTTTGAGTTCACTGAAATGTAACATGGTTCAATTTCAGGGTTATAAAAGCAATATATGGTTAGGCTTTATATATGTGATTACAGACAATCCAAACAAAGCATTTCAGAAAGGGACTGAAATACATGATGAAGATGAAAATAGAAGTAAGATGAAAACTTTGTTCTATTTTGTAAATTTTAGAGGTAGCCTATTTGAAGAAGAGAATTTTGGGGAGTAACTTGATCTTTTTGTTGCTCAATATTTCAAATGCTGTCATGAAGAATTAAGGCAAATGACTGCTCTGGGAATGATGAGAAACACCCATTTTGCATCTTTTTAATAAAGGGTTGCAGTATTAATGAAAGAAGCTCAGTTTTTACTTTTTGTTTTTGTTTTGTTTTAAAGATATTTGAGCTGACAAAAAATGCCTATGCACTTCTCTATAAGTTAAATAATTTAATCTGACCCTTAAACACTCTTTCTTTGAAATGGAAATATAAATGTCATCACAGGATTATTGTAAAGATTTGGGACAATTAAGGAAGTGAAATACTATATATAAATGTTAACAGCTGAGTTTATTAAAATAATTGATATTCACTAAAGTCCACAGAAAATATTTTATAAGAGAATTATTAATAGAAAACATAAAAATAGAGAAAGAAAGCAGAATGGTGATTTACAAAAGTGTTATGTTTGGCAAGAAAATGGAAAGCTATGAAAAACCCTAATCAGAAAATTCTACAGAGAAATGGGTAATAGAAAATGAAAATAAAGAGGAATGCACTTTTTTCTTTATCAGATAAAAAAGCAAATCATTTATCCAGTGTTATTCCAACTGGAGCTCATTAACTCGCTAGACATCTGAGAAGCTCCAATGCTTAGTGAGTTTCTGGGATTGAATTTAGGACCCTCGATCCATGGTTCCTGAGTTAGGATGTTTAGCAAAGATTTTGTTATAATTTCTTGAAAAACTATAATTTGTTAATGGTTTACATTCTAAATAAGTTGGAACTTACAATATATTTAAGATTATACTCATCACATAGCCCCTGAGTTTTTTAGCAGAGGAAATAGTAAACCAAAAACAGTGCACTAAAAATTTCACATAAGCCTGAGATCTTCCTCAGTAGGGGCAGTCCTTAGTAATATGTTGCCAATGCACATGATGTGTGTCAGAGGTGCAAAGCCCACTGAGAAACACCTGGCACACAGCACCCACTTCTTGTGAATCTTCATGTGTTAAGCACACATTAGACATGACACCACAAACCCTGTAATTACTTACAAATGCAAAAAGGTCATTAGCACTTGAGAAATTTATTTAACTGTGTTGTGAATTTATCTACCTTCTTTTCCTAGGAGAAAAAAATTTTGTGCACAGAGAAAACCATCAGCACTTCAACAATTTTTTTAGCCAAATTCAGACCTTTGCTGGAAATTCCCTAAAGATAGACATGGTAACAAAAAAGGAATTAAAAGGGATTTGGATTGGAGTATATTTCTTCTATGTATGTCAATATTCAATATAATAAAATAATTGCCTTAATGCTTTGGCTTTACTTATGATTATTTATAAATTATTAAGGCAAAAAGTGTGTCACATTAGATTGGATAGAGGGAGAGGAGGGGAGGAGTAGGGAGGATAGGAAGGGCAGCAGGATAGAATAGACAATATGATTGATGTATGTACATTCCATGTATGTATTATATGTCAAAATACATTCTACTGTCATGTATGACTAAAAAAAATAAATAAAAATTTAAAAAAATAAATAAATTATTAGGGCAACCTAAAAACTCTGATCTGATGTAATCATACATATTTATGACAAAAAAAATTTAACTCATTTTTTACATATTCATTGCAAAAGTCACATTACGATTTCATAGCTTGTCATGTTCCACTGAACAGAGGAACATTACTCACTTTAGAAAGAAAATATTTAAAATTTGTTGAAGCAAGAAGTACCTTTAGAGAGACAAACTAACCAAGAAAGGAGTTTGCATTTTTCTGCTCTAAACTGTATTCAAGAGACTTTAAGTGTTCATTCATCTTCAAAAGATGACTAACCTTTCAGATTGTGTCTGCACTAGGACACCCTGGCACAATTATTTTGGAATGAGCCAAGTTCTCAAAACACAATTACATGCTATCATTTTTTCCATCTTATGTTAGACCCATAATCAGATTGGAAATCTATAGTCAGCGATAATGGAGCAACGAGAAAATTGGCCATATCCTTCAAGCCAAAGAAACACTTTGATTTGAAATTCTGTATCTAAATGATTGGGGCCAGAGTGCTCCTTTGTTTGAATGATTTGGATAATTGTTTCAGTTCTCTACTTCATTTTGCTAGTATATATTGTCCAAAAGCAAACGTACGAGCTACCATATTCATTCAGTGTAGTGAAAACATGTACATATTCTGTGGCATATAAAGTTTGTAAATGTTTAAAGGAAAATAAAACTGGAAACTACTGAAGGCATAATTTACATATTTTCAATACCTCCTTTACAGAAAATAAACTACAGTATGCAAGCTCACACATGTTCACTAAATTGCATTTTTGCATAGCTATTTATCACTGAACTATTCTGAAAATTAAACAATTCTTAAAAATTTGATCATCACAAATGATTAGGAAAGAAACAAATAAAAACCTTCTAAATTACACATGATTTACAAAAAAAAAAAAACTAAACACTTAGCAACCCCAGTTAATAGTGCAGGACCAGAGTGTATGAAGAAATATCTGCCTTCACCATTGTCATCCTTCATGTTCATGACTTATCCATGTTGTTTCCATTTGTTATTATTGCTTCATACTAAATAGTCAGCAGAAGCCAACTGCATTTCCCAAAGTGGATCAGTGTGCTTGTTTGGATCTCCCTTTGTGAAGTCGAAGTTCTGATCAATGCCACAAGCACCAAGGCAATCCATGCTGATGAGTGACTAGAAATGGCTTCTTCATTCCAGTCCTCACTGAGGAGAAAGTTTCCATTATCTCCTTCAACATCTTCACTCTATCAATTTGACAGGGGCAGGCAGTTCCACACTTGACTGATTTCACTGTGGAACAGTATTCTACTCACCCAACTGTTTCTAATATGAAAGAAAAATGAAAAATAATCAAACCTGGAGAAAATTTCTTGTTTGCACATACATAAGTGCCACCTTTTATTCTTTCTATTAATTGTTGTTTGAACTTACCTGTAACATAATCACTGCAAAGGAAGTGGCAGAGTAAAAGATCATAGGTAGAGCCTAAATTCTAAGGGATTAGATAAAATAAGGTAATTTTTAGCAGCTGGAAAGGAAAAAACAGAATACAAAGGAAAGTCCTATCTTGGGTGGCTTTTTGATCGTGGATGTGTCACATTTGCTCACATTGCAAAGACCGGATACCATTTTGGCATCTTGACTTCTTCCTGCAGCTTTGTTCTGGCAACTAGCAGCTTAGAAACTCACCCAACATGCACATATTGGGACTGTGAGAGTTTTTTTTCCTCCTCTCCTTTTGTGAGTTTTTTCTATCTCTATGGAGCAGAAGAACATGCTCGAAAAAAGACAAGGTATAAACTGGCATTTTCTGGCAGCCAGTAAGTTTGCTTCTGAGAAGAAAAGTCTCCAAGGTAACATGAAAAGATGTCAGAAACAAACTTAAGAACAACAATGGAGAAAACCATGGAAATTGCTTGGGCATTAATTACTAGAAGTAGTCACTTACAATAGTTTTTTTTCCTCCAGAATTTTTCTTAATTCTGCAAGAAGAGCCTTCTCATGCAAATAGAACTCCTGCTATGCAGAAACAAGCTCTGGCCCATGAATACCCTGGATTCAGTTGTGTTCATAAGCTTGGCCCCTCAGGCTGATTGTGCTGTTCACACTGAGCAGTGACCTTTAGGGAAACTGGATCACTGCCACAAGGAAACTGAATCTTTCTTTTTCTATCTTTTCTATTCCTTGTACATTTCCATATACATTTGTGATAACTGCACCTGTGAACAGTCATTCAAAATGCAAGGAGTTACCCATGTCTGAGAGAGAAGAACATTATAAGCAAATAATAGTAAAATCTCCAAATTATGTTGTGAAACATTTCATTAAGAATGTGTTTGGTTTGTGTCACTACAAAACTATTTTACAGAGAAGGAATAGGAAGGAGGGGGGCAATTGGGAAACTCTTGGGGAGAAAAAAAAAGAGTTACAAAAATAAACACTTGTGACACAAGACACTTAAGCTCACATTTTCCAGATACAGTGGAGGACATATGGCCACAGGTATCACATCACCAGTCAATGACCACAGTCCTCTGGTACTAATCTTAGACTAGTCAACAGAAAACCCAAAGTATCCATTTTCTTTTCTCACAATGACAAAAACAATTCAAAACTTCTTTTTTCAGATACTTAGGATAATATTCTCAACTACCTTCAAATTACAGAGTAGGCAAAAAAGGGATTGAGTAAGTGACCCTACTGAAAGGAATAAATTGTTGTCCAATATTTGCTATTTTTGTTTTTCCTTTTTAGCTATAATACTTGTTCTGATGTTTATACTTGTTTGGTCTTAATAAGCGGCATTAATGCAGGTGGTTTTCTTAGTAGAGTGGAATATATATATGAATAGGCACAATTATTAACGTGGTCAAGTATTTTGTCCTGGTGACAAAAACCTAACCCAAATGTTCTTTCCATTACTATCAATCTCTACAGTGATGTCCCACTTGCTTATCACTTCAATAAATATGTTCTAAGATTCTAGAGGTCTGGATAATCTTTTAGTATTGTTAATCTTTCTACAGGAAGAGATGAATTGCCCTGAGTAAATTGTAATAGTGGATCATTGTCTCTTTGCAAGCAGCCAAGATGTTTTTGCATTCTCTGAGACTTTAAATAAAAATTGAAAACCATGATGTTATAATGGAGGAAACATCTTTCTTGTTTTTTTAAAAAAATAATTCATTTACATTAATCTTTACATATTGGGGATGTTTGTGTATTTCTTTTTGAAGAAGTAATATTTAAATTTTTGTTTGATTTAATCTCATGTATTTGGAGAAATTTATCGTATGCTAATGGCTTTTTAGCTTATAGAGATTTTTTAAACATTTTGATTAAGTCAGCAATATTCTCACTTTTGTATTTACTATCAAGTTTTGTTAGTTATCAAAGTGTTAAGTTTTCCAGTTTTGGGAAACTTAATTGAAGTATTAAGGTAAATATGTGAATATTTTAAAATTCCTTTTATAACCAAGACAAAAGTATTGGGATATACAAATAGGACTTTTTAAATTGTGGAAAGAACACTTAACAAAGGATTTACCCTCTTAGCAGGTTTTTAAGAGCCAGGAGTGTATTATTGTGTAAAGGAACATGTTGTACAGCAGATCTCAGATTCTTAGTCTCCATAACTGATATTTCATACAATCTGATTATCAGTCCTCCCTTATTTTCTGGTAACAGTATTCTATTCTTCTATAACTATTTTAGATACCTTATGTAAGCAAGGTTATGAATTATTTGCTCTTCCGTGACTTTCGTATTCCTTTTAAGACTGAATAATATTCACATTATACATGTGCCACATATTTTAATCCACTTACCCGTCAGTGGATGTTTTTATTTATTTTCCACATCTTGACTATTGAGGCTAGTTTTGTAAGGAACATAAAAAAAAATACTTCTTCAAGAAGATTGTTTCATTTAATTTATATAAATATCCAAAAGTGGAATTTCTAGATCATATTATACTTCTAATTTTAATTATTTGAATAATTTCTTTAATGTTTTCCACAGCTGATGTGTCATTTTGCATTCTTACCAATTGTGGAGTGTTTCTAGTGTGTGTGCATCCATGTTAACAGATAATATTTCCTAATACTTCTAGAGATAACGGTAATATTGTTTTGTGTTTTAGATTTGTGTTTTTGTAATAATTAGTGACATTGATCATGTTTACATATATCTGTTGGCAATCTGTCTTTGGAAAAATATCTGTTCAAGTTCTGAGTTTTTAGTTGGATTACTAGGTTTTTTATGTTTGACTATTGAATTGTAGGACTAACTATTTTTGGAAATTAACCCCTATTGCATGAATGGTTTACGAATGCCTTTCATTTTACACGTTGTCATTTTCTCCATTGACTTTCCCCTCCCCCTTTTGTTGTGCAGAGCATTTTAGTTTGCTGCACTCTTGTCTGCTTTTCGATTACATGCCTCTCCATTTGGTGACATATAAGAAATTGTTCCCAAGACCAATCTTTATAGCAGCCTATGTTAATCTGGTTACAACTTAAATGGGATACAAATACTACAATATCCGTTTTCCTTATGTTTAGTTATTGATGTCAGAATGTGCAACTATTTATCTTGTGTGCCCATTATCATATATTTTAATTATAGTTATCTTAATACTGTAAGTCTCTGCCTTGTTAGAATTAAGTGATTTATCCACCACCATTACAACAGTACAGTATTTATTTGTATATTTCTCATTACCAATGCATTTTATGCTTGCTTAGGGTCCTGTGTTACTGTTTACTATCCTTTGGTTTCAAACTGGAGGAAAAAAAGAATTTTTTTAAAAAAATTTAAATGGAATTTAAATTTTTAAATTTTTAATTTTTTTTAAAAATTTTAAATGGAATAAAATAAATTTATTCCATTTATTCTAAAGTAGTATTGATGAAAAATAAAGTTTTGTTTATCTTTGAATATCTTTATCTCATTTTCATATTTAAAAGACAATTTGTTATGAGTAGAATTTTT
Source organism: Callospermophilus lateralis (assembly GCF_048772815.1). Lineage (NCBI taxonomy): Eukaryota > Metazoa > Chordata > Mammalia > Rodentia > Sciuridae > Callospermophilus > Callospermophilus lateralis. The sequence goes on from NW_027516097.1 coordinate 61,737, forward strand.
GTTTGGCCATTGTTTTCCTTTGGCGTTTTATAAACAATTGTCCTGATTTCTTTTACAGCATGCAAAGTTTTGGTTGGAAAATCTGTTGGTAGTCATGTGGACATAACCTTGTATGCAGCAAGTTGCTTCTCTTGTGCTGCTTTCAAAATTCTCTGTATTTAACTTTTAAAAATGTGAATATGTCTTAGTGTGAAGTTCTTTGGATACTTATTATTTAAGGTACTTTTGACTTTCTGGATCTGGATGTACATTTCTTTTACTAGACTTGAAAAGTTTTCAAGTATTATTTCTTTAAATACATTTTAGTTTCTTCCTCTCTATCACTTGCTCTCTTGCTCTTGCTCTTCATTCTGAGATTCTCATAATGCATATATTAATCTTATTTACTATGTTCCATAAGTCATAAGTTCCTATGCTTACTTCATTCTTCTTTTATTTTCCCTTTTCTTTTTTGCTTCATTAACTGAAATAACTTCCAGTAATCTGTTTTTGAGTTTAGTGAGGTTTTTCCTTATATCAGATATAATCTTCTCTTAAGCCCTGTAGTAAATTTTTAGTTCACTATTAAATTCTTCAGCTCTTAGATGGTTATTTTAAATTTCTTGTCAATAAATCATATTTATTTAATTTAAAATGGGTTATTGGAGATTTATTTATTTTATCCTTTTGAAGGAACATTTTTTTTTGTTTCTTTTTCTTCATTCTTTGTATTGGTATTTGTACATGATACAAAATGACTATTTCTGCCTGTCTTCATAGACAGGCCTCATACAGGTAAATAAATAACTTCACTAGTCAGTCCAACCAGAGATTCTGGAAGCTTCTTAAACCTTCCTCCTAGATGAATCCACTTTCTTTGTTGTTAGTGGTCTCCAGAAACTTAGAACATGCCAGGGCCTATCATGTTCTGAAGACAAGTGAGAACAAAGTCAGCTTCTTGGTCAGCTCCTCAAAAGTTGAATTATGGATGCTTCTACAATTCTTTCCCTCCACAGGTAGCTGGTGAGACCTGAGATCTTTTTCTTTCTTTCTTTCTTTCTTTCTTTCTTTCTTTCTTTCTTTCTTTCTTTCTTTCTTTCTTTCTCTTTTTGCTCTGTTAACAAAGAGCTGGTTCATAGAATTTGTAACAACTAGCTACAATGTCAAACCACCATCCTAGTTCTGACTGGCCCCCAAGGCCATTAGAAACTAAAAATATGCTGGTTCCATTTAGTATTCTCAGATAGACTAGATAGAAAACAGTGTTTTGAGAAGCCATCTGAAAAATGAGGGTGTCATATATGTCATCTAATATTTTCCTCCTATGGAGTTAGTGGAATTTGGATATTATCTCCCACTTATATTAAACTCTTCTAGCTGCTTGGTTCTACAGTTAATCCAAACCATTGCTTTGGTCTTGGTAGTTACTAGCATATATGGAGCCCAATTATCTCTCTAAGGCAGCTAAGTTGGCTTATCCCTTGGGAAGGAACTACTTTCCCTATTAGGAATGCTACAAATGCAATTCAACTCCTCTGCTTCTCAGGGAGAAGCTGAAGGTTAGGAGTTTCTTCAAGATTATTTCACATTGAGGTGAGATTGAGGGTAATGGAAAAATGATATCTCTTCTTTTCCTAGTAGTTTCGCATGGTTGGATTTGTCCCTGCTGAGATCTAGCTTACTAATTTCTAGATTGGTCATAAAAGGAACTGATTCCTCCATTGCTGTTGAACTGCTGTATCCTCTGTGTGAGGAAAAGTGCTGAGTCTCTAATGCACCATTTTGTTGACATCACTTTCATTTGGGAATTTTTTTATAATATGTAAATTGTCAGGAAGTTCATGAAAAAATACAAATAAACAATAAAATATCAAAATTTAATATATTAATATAAAAATACAATTTGATTTCAAATACTTTTAAAATAGTTTCTAATAGAAAATATTAATTCTTGAAAGTGTTAAAAATCAATTCCACTGAACTTTAGGAAAGGAGCACATGTCATTTTACTCTCATGCTTGAAAAAATTCTTGAGCAAGGGAAGCACATAAGATTAAAATGATTGCATAAAAAACTAAGAAAACCTAAGTGCAAAACACTTTTATAAAGGGAAAAAATAATTCAAATCATTATGATTAGGTAGTGTGTTCTAAGGGATTCCTAAAGAATTCTAAACACAACAAGAAGAAATCCAAATACCTGAAATAGACATAAGCTTCTCACCACACAATATTTCTCTCTCAACCAACACGAGCATTTTTTGACATAAACAAGTAGGCAGTCAGCCATTGAGGATTTCAGGTAAGGAACATGGGGTATGGAGTATAGCATACAACGGAGGTGGGGAGTGGGGCAGGGAGCAGAAACCACAAAAGAGAAAGCTCAAGATGGACAAAGACCACTTCTGGTTACAGAGAAAACAAATAATTTAGAAAAATGGAACTTCACGATTTCTACTTGGCATCCTTAGAGTTACTGTTTGCAGAAAGTAGGTAAAGGTTGAGGGAGGGCATGAAAACATATTTGCTAATAATAAGAACTATAATTTTTGAAATAAAAATATGGTTAAATTAATCAATGAAATAAACATGATTAAAGATAAAGCTAATAATCTTAAGATATCCTAAAAAGTAGAAAAAAAAGATCACAATAGAAAAATGGGCACAGAAAAAAATGGGGAGTGGGGCAAGATGTGATATAACAAATATCACAATATAATTCAGATATCTGTTCTAAACGAAGATAACAAAAGCATTGAGAACAATATTGAACAATTTTTTGACCTTCAGATCAATTTTCCTGAGCTACTGTGTGATATACATGTTCACTTAAAAAAAATCACCAAGTGCACAATGACATGAATGAAAACAAAGCAAAAGACAGAGAGAATTCCAGGAATCCTGGTAGTTCTGGAAAATATTACTAAAAGCAACAATAACTGATATTTGAAACTTCATCAGTAATAGGAAATTCTTCAAAAATAGAAAAATATTCTGTCAGTCCATGATAAAAGCAAGAATATTTTTTGTAGAAGAATAGAGTTAGCAAGTAAATTAAAATGAAAGTGTTGAAAAGTATAGACAAATGGAATAATATTTTTAATGGAAGGATTTTCAGAATTTTCTTTCTGTGAATTCCACCTGAAAGTCAATAGCCAATAGTTAAGTGTATTAGAGTAAAATTGAAAGAAAGTAACATGAGATACAAAAAAAAATATTGTAAATATACCAGAAAAAAAGAAATTCAAAGGAAAATCTTAAATCTGACACTATAACCTAGAACTGAGTATACCATCCAATAAAATAAATTCACAAAATATTTAATTTTGGCACAGTAACTTAAGATAAATAGAAAAAATTAAAGACTTGAACAAACATCACAATACCACTCTGAATAATAAAAATAAATTTTAAATTAAAGCCAAAAGATGGGGAGCCGATTATCTAAATCATTGTGTTTATATATATGGCAGAATTAACAAGTCAGTATTAATAGGAATAATTGAAGTTAAAGAAAAATTTTCTAATTGATACTGAAAATATGAATGTGCAAGAATATGATATCCTGAATTAAATGTTATTTTAAAATTTAGGCAAGTTAATATGAATTTTTACAAAATTCCTTGATCATATTTATCTCTGTAGTTTCTATATTTCAAAGAACATTTTACAAATGATATTTTTAATGAATATTTCAGATTTTGTTTGTAAATATGGACAATATTAACAAATGTAATAGAGTAAAATAGTTTAGGGAACTTTTCAAAACAATGCTGAAGAGTGTTAATTGTTCATTTAGACACATTTATTCAAGTATAAGGTAGTTTTATGCATGTGATGATGCATTGAAATATTTAAAAGTATTTTTTGCTTTCAAGGAATTCACTAAATAGGTTGACCACTTTAATAATGCTGGATCAAATTATAATTTGACTGCTATATCTACTTAAAAAAATCAACAGGACTTTCCAGGATGGTTGAGTAGCTGCAAACTTTGCATGTCATACCTAAAGTGTCGGAAAATTTTCTCTTGTTATGCAAAAATTCATGAATAATCAGGTCAAGACAGTATGAAAAAAGATTATCAGACTGTGAAACTAAGGGAAGGCCTATTAGGCATAAGCTGTATACCTGTTTGCTGTTTCTACCATTAAATGATTTGTCATTCTGTTTATAAAATCTCATCACAATTGAGAGTTCTGATTGAAGGATTGCAGTATCTTTAAGTAAATACTACTCCAAAATAAAGTATATTTGCCCAAATAATTTGTAAAAATCTGACCTATGCTTGAATATTATATGTGGGTTATCTGTTTAGAACATATATTTTTGAATATATATAACTGAACATATATAAAACTTTTTATTATAAAATATCAACTAATTCTAACCAGAAAATCTGTGAACTTTTAAGTATTGCAGACACTATTAATTTATGTCCCATCCTATGCTTGGCAAAATATTCACTTCAAATATGAATATAGTTTCACCTTTAAACTGAGGCATGTAGCTTGCAAGAGTATTTGAATAGTAGAGTCTTATTATATTTCATCTTTTTACATATTACTCATATACATGTTTTTGCTAAGACTATACCTCAAAGTAGAAATATTTATTTCTGTTTCCTTGTACATATTTTCTGCCTATTGAAATAATAGGAGTTTAATGCGTGAAATACAAGGTGTTGACTGTGTGTGTGTCTGTGTATATATGTGCATTGCATTTACATAGGTCAGTGATAAAGTGTGGGAAGGCCAGAAGAAACCGGAAAAGGAGGTCCCAGCCAAGCAGCTGAGCTTTAGAAAAAATTCTTAACAGAGCAGGATTTTTTTTCCTTGTACTTTGATTGCTTATTTATTTTATATTTTCCTTTATTCACAAACCTCTATCCTGAGACACTTGTAGGTTTACCCTCCTATTTCAACAATTTTTAATTGTATATAGAAATCTAAGTAATTATATACTCTTGCAAGTCCTCACAATTATGAAGCTGATTTTTATATTTATGTAGATACTTTTATTATCAGATAAATTTTATACATATAATAATTCTCCTTAAATTTTACTAAAGTTATGTTTCATATTTTAAAGCTATATTTCAGCCTAACTTTTTCTATTAAAAATTTTAAAATGGTAGTGTATTTTTCAGTTTCTAACTTTTTTGCCATTATTATATTTTAATGTTAGTACTACTTTAGAAAGTTGAAACCACATATTATCATTCCCCTAGAATTTTTATATTCTCATTAATAAGCTCCAATCCCTATTATTTAATTCTGAAAATGTAAGAATTGTGCATATATTATAGGTACTTAAAAATATTTTTAAGAAATAGAGGTAGTTTTATATTCATTTAATAAAACAAGTAGAAAGGATTTATTATATGCCAAATGGCTGGTATTGTGTGTTTATCACTTTTCATTATATAGTGCTGTGTAACATATATATGCAAATTATGCATTGAATAGAATAAATAGTAGACTGTTCTTTTTATCATAGTTTTCATGAGTGTGATTCTTAAAGTGTGAGATGCTTTATATATGTATACAAATGCTCTTATAGTAAAGCAGATAGGGCATAAACATTAAAGACATTTAGAATCCTGTATATCTTGTGGGAAAGTGAGCCAATTTAATGAGGTAGAACAAGGAATAGGGATAGATTTGAGGACCACCAAAAATAATTTGAAAGTAAATAATCAGACTAGCAATCATAACCTGGAGTTTGGAGAAGAGTATATCAGAGAGTCAAAAAAAAAAAAAAGAAGGCTAAAATGTCAGAAAAATTGAAGAAATAAACTTTTGATGCTGAAATAATAATTTATTAGAATTTTGAGACTATAAACATAAAAATATTATGTAATAGCTGAAAATGACCACAGGAATAATAATATTGTACTCCACAAACTAAGAAAGTTTACACCCAATGAATGCTTTTTAAAGTCTTGAATCACAGTATTAATCTTTACAGAATGGAATGCATAACTAAAAAATTCCAGATTTTCTTGTATTTTGTAGAATTGTTTGGTTTCTGCTAGGTGTAGTTCTAAGTGACCTTGCCTGTTATTGCAATGTGTCATTTTGTCCTCATTTGTATTCCCTACTAAACATCTGCTTCCTTAATATAAAAGATCGCTGTCATTTAACTTCTTTTAAACTACACCACCTTTAATGTCTGTTTTCCAATCTATTTGATTAGTAAAATCTAAAGTTATTTGATTGCTCTTAATAGGCCTGATTTTGAACCTTACTTACCTGAGTACAAGTTAATCTTTGTCTACTGTGATGTGTTCCAGGCTAGAGGTATGATATTTTATTTTTGCTAATCTAAATAAAAAATAGTAAACTATAACTTTTGTAATTCTAGTATTTTTATGTTAGTTATTGTATAACATTTACAGTTGAATATCCTGGAAATTTACACTGAAGGAATACCAAAAGACCCAGTTATATTTTTGAGGCCTCATGTCACAAAATATAGTTTTAGCTGAACTCTAAACATTTCATCTTGATGGTTGATTGATTTGGAGTAGTAGAAATCCAGAATATAACTGAACAGATAAATTCAGATTTTACTGCATTCCTGCTACCAATTGAATAGGTGGCAAATAAAATTTAAATAAAATATAATCAAATCAACAAAGAGCTAATTAAATCTGTTAATGATTATAGCACTGGTTACCATCAAACTCCTTGATCAATCCCAAACTGTAAACTACTGGTCAACTCTCCTCTTTAACTATATAAGTAATGCTATTTTTTAAAAATGATATACAAACAGGATTTTAATCCTGAAAGAAAATTAACAATCATTTTTCTCAATAGACTCATGGCTTGATTTTACACTGTTTCTCACCTTTTATCTTAATGGAGACAGGAGATTGTTCAATTTGGTAATTAAAGTAATAGTAATTGAAAATTCAAGTGATTTCTTTCCATTTCCTTCTCAAATTAAATATCCTAAAAAATGGATTGTTCAATCTTATCAGTCCTGTAACATCAAAAGAATAACAAGGTGATAATTTAAATCATTGATTACAAACAAGTGTGACCTTATTCTTCAGGGTATTTACCATTATTATTTACTAGGAAGTTGTAAACTTTATATTTCACCTTTAATAATTTTAGACTGTGACTGCATGAAGTATTCAAATTATTTCTTTTATAGTGCCTAAAGAAAATTAGATTCATATAATATAAAAAACCTACCACTGGGATAGGAATCAATTAATTGTAGCCTACTAGTTTTAGTACAGACACTCATTGTTGTTGAACTCTGTTCTTCCTTGAAAGTGTAGGTCTAAATGATCTCCTGGCTATAAAAAATACAGTTCACAAACCTTTTAGATTTATGTCCTCATCTCTAAAATGGGTTTACTTGTTTAACTAATGACATTACTGTGAGGCCTAGAAATTGTACAAGGAGAATAGTTACCTCAATGATGAACTATGCTGACTTATATCAAGTAGGAGAATATATACCTTCTGTGTAGAATAATCTGAGACCATTATTACTTGTCAATTTTGAAAATTGAATTATTCCCTGTATATTCTCATGTATGACTTGCATTTGGTCCTTTAGTAGTATTTTTGGTACACATATTTTGCAAAGAAAATGTGTAAAAGGAATGTGAGCACTTTCAAAGTTATTAAAATATGTAACTATTATTGCTAAATTAATTAATATTTTACAATTGGGTAAAATGCAATTTTCATGCTGGTATATAAGTTGCATCTGCAGAATTCTTAATATATTCAATTACATGTGTTTTCAGGTAATTGTACGGTGAGAAATGGGAAGTTAGCTAGGCTGTCCCTGATCTGTATGCATACATGCAAAATTGAAAGATAAGGTTCAGATGCACATTGGTCTGTTGCAGTGCAGGTATATCTATTTTTTGAAGATACCTAACGAGAGTCAGTTTTTTTTTCTCCAGTATTCTGCTTTACCATTTTGTTCTTTTTCTGTCATGGCTCATTTCCCAGAGATAGATTAAATTGACAACCTTAGGGCCCTGATCACAAACTCAGATTAGTGCTCCTCCCACTGGACCACACTCACTCTTCCTGAGAGTGACAGGAAATTTTAAAAGACGGTCCTCATTCTGCTTTGTACAGGGAAGGTAGAACACTGTCACTACAAAACATATCCAAACCCAAAGGAACTTCACTGTCTACTCATTTGGAAATAATAAAGACAGTGGCCATGCCAGCCTGTGGCATTTCCAGCTGTAGAACACATTCATGTCCCTTCTCTCATTGCTGTCCCTGGGTCTTCAGGACAAGCATGAACTCACTAGCATTATACTCCTGCTTGATTTCCATTCCCCACACTGCATTCTGCTTGTGTCCTTTTTATGAAATAGGTGCACATAAAATTGTAGTGAGAAAATAAACCCTATTTTATAAAGAAAACTATTTTAGAGACCTGGAATCATCTTCTTACCCATCAACTAAGCAGACTCTATTCACTGGTGCAGATGCCCTTGGGGCCCACTCAGGTCAGTAACCCAGTTCCTGGTCTATGCTTTGAGAGTAACCACAGCATTAATTTTTTAAGGGCTCTGAAATTCGCCATTCTAATTTGGAACAGAGTTTTCTGCCATTAGACCAGAGGACAGAGGCTTCACTCTAACAAGCCACAGCATAGCATGCTTCTTCCCTGCCTGATGTTTACTTAGTCCTTGATAGAGTGAAGCCTGCCCTCTTTAATCAATCCTCATTGCCTGATTGTTGCAACCAGCAGTGAAGAAGAATCCGCAAGCCAAGCATGGATGCTTCATCACATTATTTTCCTCTGCACATTTTAATTTACATCCTATGATCGGGTATCTTTCTTGTTCTATTTGACCTAAAAATACAACAATATCCCTGTTCATGGCCCCATGCCATGCTCAGCACCAGCTTTCATGTGTGAGCCACTAGACTGACTTGTGTGAGCCTTGCTCTGATCTCACTTGAGCTGTGAAATCCTTCAGCTTGTCTGTCCATGAGAAATACATAGGACATGACCGCATCCTCCTCCAAACCCTAAATAAACTCTCACCTCTCAATCTGAGACAAGAACTTTGTTTCAAATGTTCCCCTTGTCTTGAGCCGCTCTGATATGTGGCCGCGGAAGAGCAGCCCATGCTTGGTAAAATTGATAAGGATGTTACAGACAATCTTGCCAAGTACATGCCACTGATCATCTTCTCAAACCTGCAGTTCATGGAGGTTAAATAGAAAGGTGGTGGGATGTGTTGAGACAGAACGGAAAGCGGAGGGCAGCATGGTGGGAAAGGAATGCCACTTAATTCACTTGAGCAGGATTCCTAGTGTCCTCTCACACTGATCCTCCACCTTCAGCAAAACTGAGCATGTGCTCTCTGCTCACACCCTCCCCTCACCCGACCACCACCACCACCACTCATGAAGCTTTGTGATGTTGGCCCTTGACCAGTTCTGGCAAGAGAGGGTGCTTGATGCTGGATGGCTGGGGGAGGAAGAAAGGATTTACTCCTGTGTGGGTGCCCCAGAAATGCTGTTTTACCCTGGGAGCAGTAGTGGTCCACTCATCATTTGTCCCTCACAGACTCAGCACTAGGTTTTGATCCCACCCCCACCTCCACTCTCCCAGGCCTCAAGGTGGAAGCAGCTTCCTCACGTTTACTAACTCAGAACTTTCTAAGAAACCCATTGTCATCTCAAGATAATAAGCTTCCTTGCAAATGCTATGGTGGAGACTCCGATCACTCATTGCTGTCCATTCTGGGATGCAAGACCCTCACCTAGTTGGGTGCCTACCTCTGTTTGCCCAGGTTGAGCAAAAGATTATCCACAGCCTTGTCAAATTCTGTGTGGAAGTCGTCCAGGCATCCATTGTCCCTGAAGCCCCCCAACTCCATGTTGACGCACATCCGCCCCTCTTCTCCATCCACCCCTCTTCTCCATCCACCCGCTCCACGTTGCACATCTCCTCTATGTAGCAGGCATTGCTACCCATGCCTGCCAATCACAGGGACACCAGGTCTCACTCAGCTCAAGCCTCCCACCCATCCAAGGCTTTGCCCCCCACCTCTGTGGGGAGGATGGTTGACAACCATACCAACAATGAGGCCAACCTCACAGTGAGGGTCTTCATAGCCACAGGTCATCATAGTTCCAACTGTGTCATTAACCACAGCCACCACGTCCAGGTCAAACTCCTAAGAAGGCAGAAGCAGATGCCTAGTCCACAAGTTAACCCCAACATTCTCCCTTCAGACATTTGCAAGGACACTTACATGTATATAAAATACATCTCAAATGCTGTGACTCACTCCCTTATTTCATGCGAGGCTCACTCAAGGCTTGCATGAAGACTTCCCTGCCGCAGTCCCGCTGCAGCAGAATAACCGGGGGGGTGACGAATAACTTGTGTACGTTGATGAAGCAGGAGTGAGAGCCGTTTATTGTAGGATCTGAGCGATATTTATACATTTTACACAGCTTATCTAATTAGCATTAAATAGATACAGCAGTCAACCAATAAGGAATCTCCACACTTAATGGCTCACTTTTGTTACTTCACAAACCACTACCTCTGGCATTTTGCCAGGTGCCATCCAGACTTGTTTACAGACTCTAACATTTCTCTGGCAAAATAACAGGTCCCAATCTGACTTGTTTACAGACCTTAACACTTCCCTAGTTGTGCTGCTATTAAGATTGCCACTTCCCTGCTCACTTTACCTGCTCTCCTTGTCCAACTTCATTTATCTTAGCCCTTAATAACAGTTGCCATTGGATGATGGATTTATGTTTGAGAACAAACGTTCTTTTTTTTTTGTTGTTTTGTTTTGCTGTCATTCCTGAATCCCCACACCCAGAACAGAGCTTTATGCACAGTGGACACTCAACCATTGTGAGCTGAATGATTACATCAATTTTCCTGCCAGCCAAAGCAACTGCACTCAATGTTGCCCCTCACAGATCACTTCAGGCATCAATGAATCAAGTCATGGGGTCTCCTTTACCTCTCGCCTGTGGATCGCTTCCTTCAGCAGGGTGACCATGTCCTCACCCTCGCATCCAGATGCCTTGAAGCCTTTGGTCCACTTAAGGAGGATACTCTAAAAAGCACAGAGAAGACCTCAGAGAAGGGCTGCTGTGTCATTTCTGGGCTCTCAACCTCTTAAACTAGACAGATTCCCTGGAGTAACTAGCTATATTACCTACCAGTGATACTCAACCTAAGGTTGTCCCAAAGGTTGTTGCTTGGATTTACTGAGTACTTCCTGTGCACCAATGCTGGTGCATGATATATGCTACACCATTTAATCCCCACAGCCATCTTTGGAGAACATTTATCATGATCACACCCACCTTTTACAGGTAACCCAGGCACCCATGTGACTTGCCTAGGCCTAGTTTGAAGCTAGGAGCAGGACTCACCTCCAGACCTGCTGACTCCAATTAATGGCTCATAAGCACTGTGCAAATGTCCCAACACATGTTTCCTTCACTGGGCAAAGCAGTTTTGCCCTGTCCCTGTCCTTCACTTAAATCAGAAGGGCCAGTACATCTCTTAATGTTTCATACTTCCATATCCAGTGAACGAGCACCTAGCCACAGCTGGGGAAGTGTCTAGGCCTTACACTCCTCCACATTTCTCAGTGAGAAAGCTCTCTAAGGCTTCTCAGAGTCCTCTGTGGGTCCATCTTTAATGTGGCCCTTGACCATGTCACAGGGCCATCTGGAAGTAGATGCCTGGTGGCTTTGCATGTGGGAGAAATCTTTGTTCACTTGAGCCCTCTGTGCTGCTGAACACCAGGAACCAGTGTCAGCACTCCCAGATCCATTTCCCAAGAGGCTGGACCCACCAGTGGACTGTGTGCTCACTACTGCCCACTTGCATGGTGTCCCCAGGCATTGCTTGGTGGTTCATGCCCATCACCTTGGCATCTCATCCAACTGGATGTGTCATACCATGATCAGATCCCAAAAGACTCAGAAGAACAAAGTGCATCCCTGTGGAGCCTTGGTTTACACACTCACATCCAGACAAGGATGTGCTCACCTCCACCCATCTCTCTCATCTGCACATTAGCTTCATATCTCTGGCAAAAGTTCGGTGCTTTAAAATTTATAGAATGTTCAAGTAACATCACTTCAGGTAATCCTTATAAAAGACACGAACAGGCCCCAACAGCTGGGGAGACTTGCCCAAGGCCAGTGGCAAGTAAGCACAGCCAGAGGCCCTCAGGCCTCCTGAGCACCTGCTAATACCTCATCATCAGGATAACCTCATTGGCTAACAGATAGAATTGTCTTTCCCTTTGTTTGCTGTTCATTTTTATGATCTTAGACATAACATGTGCTCCTTACAGAAAATTGGAACATACAGGTTAAGATCGAGCAGGATGACTGTTCTATTCAGATAGACTACTTCTATTCAGATAGAAACAGTTATCATACCCAATAAAATATATAAATACATGTTGGTATGAAAAGATAGTGTCTGTTTAAAATAAAATAAAATAAAAATTTGTAGGAAAAATCTGGAAGGACTTTGTTGGAATGTTATTTTTACTTTTCTATTAATCATTTATTCTTCTTTTCTATATAATATAGATATTATAATTCTCAAAAAAAATACAAATAAATAAGTAAAACCTCTCCCCATCAAGTCATTCTTCAAATTTGCTCCCAGTACTCCTCACCTCCTCCAGGACTGCACTCAGATCATCACCTCACTGTGAGTCTTCAGGGCTGTAGTATCTCATTGCCATGGTCCAAACAGCAGCTCTTACTTTTCTGAGCTTGCTTCAACAGCCCAGTTTGGAAGCATCTAAGGCAGGAACCATCCTTTTGCACCTAGAAACTGCATCCACAGCACCATAACCCTGCAGCATGCATGCAGGTTTCTACATGACTGGCTAAGTAAGAGAGGAACCACTGTTCAAATAAAAATACTCTAATATTGAAGCCATCAGCCCAGATCCCAGCATTGCCTACTCAGCTGTCCTCCATCTCTTTATGTACTCCTGTCCAGAATATCTGGGAACACCAGATCTTCAATCCCTCTTTCATTCACCCAAGGCAAGTTGAACACGAATGAGAGGCAAAGGTGAGTCTAGAAAGACCAGAGCTTCCACATTTACAGGAGACAAAATAAAAATGCCTGAGCCTGTAAGAGCCTCAGGAGCAGGAGAGAGAATTTGAGCTCACGGTCTCAAGACATCAGAAAAACAGAATTCAAATAGTGGCTTGGCTACTCCCAAGCTAGATGACCTGGAGCAAGGCACCAAGTACCTTTGTAGACCATATCTTCTGTACTGAAAATTGGGCATATGAACACTTAACATAGATGGTTGCTGTGAGGATTGAATGAGATAATGCACATAGGAAGCTAAATGTATTATGTGGCATACAAATAAGTGCTTAAAATATGTGAGTTTAATGTTTTGTTTTAGCATCACCATCATCATTCTTCCAAAGAAAGTTGGATCCTAACTAACCCACTTAACCTTCACCAGCCTCAACCATCTTACTCTTATAAATAGGCCCATCCTCCCCAAGGGTCACTAGTGCCCTCCTTTAACTCATTAAGGTCAACAAAGCCCATAGGAGAGCCCTGTGGGAAGGCACTGTTACCTCATCCAAGCTGTTCTGCTGGCAGGGGAAGGAGAAGGTAAAACCCAGAGGCAGAGACACACCCTTCATGCCCATGTACTCCAGGAAGTCAGTGATGCACTGGACGATGTGGTCAAAGAGCTGTGGGGAGAAATTGGAGCACTAAGAAAGAGGCCCTGGCCTAGATGGGCTGCCCCCAACAAGGCCTCAGCAGGAGCTCAAGGTTTCCATCCAGAAGAAATGAAATCTCAGACACAAACCCAGAGAGCAGCCTGGGCCTGGGGCCCACAAACCTTCTCCAGGTCCATGGGTAAACAAGGAAAGAGCTGTCATTGAAAGCAAGAAGCTTCCTGGGCCCTCCTGGAGGCTCCATGCTGCTCATCTCATCGCCTGTGCCATGCATAACCTCCTGTGGGATGGAGTAGATCTTGTTGTGCATCTCTACTCCTTGCTGCTTCCCATTTTGCACACGCACCATCAGGACCTGGAAATTGGTTCCTCCAAGGTCCAAGGCCAAGAAGTCCCCTTTCTCTGGAAAACAAATCCAAGGAGGAAATGAGCTGGGGTGACAAAGAGTGACAGTTTATGTACCTTCCCCTGACAGGGGCCACTCTACAGCTTCAGCAGCCTCAGGGGGTGATGGAGTGTGAGCTCTATTTAATGATGAAGAAAAATGATGCCCCAGGATGAGATCTCTGCTGGCTCCTTAGTGACTCTCAAATGAGTCCACATGCTGGGGGCCCAGAAGTCAAAGAGAGCACTGCAGAGCTCTGGGGATGCTGATATAGTACATTTAAAACTATCTAAATACGCTATTTGTGCCAAATCAAATACCATCTTAGGTTAGATTCCAGACTAGAGAAGGAAAAAGAGAGTGTAATTCTTTAAAAGAATTAGAAGGAAAATCTTTTAAAATGAGAAAAACTTCCACCATTAGGCAATTTCAGTGTGCCACAAGCCTCACACACAGTCCCCATCCAACACTTAGGCCATCCTAAGGGATACAGTTCATTCCTTTCTTATGGATGATCAAAATCTGGCTGAGCTGGACAACATTACTTATGTAGAATCACATCAGTAGAGAAAGGGAGCAGGGATCAAACCCTAGTCTCTGGAACCTATACTAACTGCTACATTGGCCTGCTCAGCAATCATTTTCTCTGAATTGGGAAAAGACCTCCATTTATTAGGTTGCAAGACCTACAAGAGGGTTTATAGTAACCTTTTTCTGTAAAGGGACAGACAGGAAACATTTTAAGCTTCGTGGACCACATAGTCTTACTGCAAACACTCAACTCTGCCGGGGTAGTACAAATCAGTCATGAATGCTGTACAAACCAATGGGCATAGCTGTGTGCTGATAAAACTTTATTCACAAAAACAGGCATAGGCCAAACCTGGCCCAGGTAGTACAGTATACTGAACCTTGACCCGGACCAAGTGATGGTTGTGAGCAGTGGCTCTGGTACCTAAATTCCAGGATTTGAATCCCAGCTCTGACATTTGCTAGTAGTGTGAACTTGGGCAAGTTTCTTAACTTCTCAGGCCTCTGTTTTTTGCCACATACAGCAGTTTGTTAATACACAAAAGTAACTACTAATCTTTAATAGCTAACAAATATTAAAGGAATTAATAGGCATTAAATGTGTTGATACATAGTAGGTACCAGTAAATACTGTTTGATTTTAGCTGAGATATGTCTGGTTGACTCTAGTATTATAGTAATATAGCTTCAAAAACAGGTGGCAGTTCAAATGTCCAAGGCTAATGCTAACTGAGCTACCCAAGCATCAATGCTAGGACAAATGCCTGCTAGGTGAGCATCTCTGCTGCATACCTGTGCCATCGGGGGTAGCACACAAGTAGGTGGGCAGCATCTTCACAGGGGCGATGGAGTGTGTCTCCTTCTTCAGACCTCACTCCATTTCAAGCTTCATCCTCCTTTTGACGTCCAGCAACTGCTCATGGCTCAGTTTTAGAGGCTCCAGGGTCTTCTGGTGGGCTCTTTGTTGATCAGCCAGTTGGTAAGCCACTGCAGTCACCATGGCTGCCCCTTTGCTGCTGCCATCCTCAGAGCGGGGAAGCAAATGTCCCAGTCAGGCACCAGCCAACGTACAACCTTGTGAAGACACTTGGCAAAACTGTAGCCACCCAGGTGAGATAAGAGACAGGTGTCCACAGTTAAGGTCAGTGGTATAAATGGTTGCACAGTGACTCACTGCTTCAGCCCAAAAGTTGGGCCTGCAAGAGCAGAGGCTTCCCTAAGCCTTCTCCCTCCACTCTTTCCCATGTTAGGAATCCCTGTATAAAAACTCAGATGACCGCCCTGGTGGGGTTTATCCCCAGTGAAAGAAAAGGACACTTCTAGCAAAACACTGTTCCCTACGTGCAGTCACAAGAAATCTCCTCTGCCCAGGAGATTGCAATCAGCCTCTGCAGTCTAATAGACTCAGGTGGCTCTAACATTACCCATTTTTCATGTTTCATAACTCATTTTATTTGAATATGTTACTTCTTCTGCACTTTCGCCTCTCTTTTGCCAATTTCTGCCAACCATCTCAAGGTATCTGAACAACTAAAGATAACATCTTATGTTTGGCAAGAAACTCTCCAGGTGATGACTGCTTTGAGGTATCGCTCTGCTACTCCAAGTGTGGTCCATGAGCCAACTGCCTCACTGGAGGCTGTGAGATGCAGGATCTCAGGCTCACCTCAGACCTTCTGAACCAGAATCTGCCTCTTAAGATTCCCATATGATTCATGGGCACATTAACTAAAGTTTGGGAGGCACTGAGCTAGGAGATTAGGGGGCCTCAGAGCTGAGACCTTCCACAGTGACCAGCTCAGTTAATGATGACATATTGACCTGGCACTCATGTTAGGAGAAATTAAGTGAGTGCAACAAGAGGCTTCTTCCAGGTCCCAACTGAAACTTGAATGTCTGGATATATATAACCCAAGGGATCAAAACATGCAGTGTGGCATCAATTCAATACCCAAATCAGAGGCTGGTAACCCCCAGTGCTGAGGTGGTCCCTGGCAGAATACATAGCAATAAGAACCACCAAGAATCATAAGAGTAAATACTGAAACTCTGTCTTATAAATAAGAGGGTGGCCAAGAAGAGTACCCAGCAGCCAGGGGAGCTCTGAGTCATCAGCAGCCTTCAGAAATCACCTCCACCCACACCAGGAATGACATCCTCCAGTAGCCGCTTGCTCTGTTGGGAACTATAATTCTACAAAGACCCCCCAACACCTTGGGATGAAAAACAGAGCTGCACTATGGAGTCACCAGGGCCCAGGTACTCTTGGACCTCCTTAACTCCTGGGCCCAACATGCTGACTCACTGAAGGTGTTTCTTGTAGATGAAGCCATCAACCCCAATGGTGGAGCGCAGCCTATCCTCGCCCTTGCTCTCCTTGATACGCTGCAGCACAGCAGCCAGGGTGGTTGCACACAGGTTGGCTGAGCATGTGGACACAATCTGGCAGATCCGGTGAATGGCCACACAGTCCTCCTGCAATGGATTCAGACCCAGCCGCACCAGCACCTGGTAGGCCTTCCGGATGTCATCCTTATCATGGGGAACGAGAAAGCTAGTGTGTGGGCACTTGTCTGACCCACTGTGGCCAACAGGAGGAGGGTATGGGTTGGCAAGGAAGCCCATCAGCTCCAGCCAACCCCATCTATCAGTGAGGACAGCATATCTTATGACCTTGCTACCTGTTTGTGAGCAGGGTCGGGACAACAAGGAGGGAATACAATGCAACATCACCACCCTGAGGTATCTTTCCCAGACATCACACACACACACACACACACACACACACACACACACACACACACAAACACTCACACACACTCACATACAGTACTACCCTGGCTCATTTTTCCCCCAGTAAAAAAAAACAGTATTTCTTTTCTGTGTGCTAATATGAAGATAAGACCCGGTTCATGGACCTTCTGCACTCTTTGCATTTGCCGTTTGCTTGTCTTAGGGTAAACAGACAGAATCTCTGCCTCTATAGAGTCACCTCTAAACATGTGAATCCAGCTGTGGTGCCCATTTGTTCTCTCTAAAGCAGCCAGAGTTTGTCTGTGTCTGAAGATGGTGGGAAAGGGTAGGTGATTTGACACCATAACTGCCCTTCTCAGGGGAACCAAATGCCTCACTAGATTGAGTACTACCATCCCCTTGGGGTGTAGCAACTTTAGCCACTGTTTAAAGGTTCCACTCAGAACAAAGTCCTTGGAATGCTTTCACTGCTCCTTTTGGCACTGAAATCACTTCCTCTCTCTACCTGGTTCCTCAACTATTAGGACCCCCTCTATTCACACGAGGAAATAGCAAGAATGGAAAACTAGCCCCAGCTATCAGGATACCATGGGCCATCCTCACTCCCACTCCCCAGCTGCACTATGAGTGGGTGAATATATCTGTGGGCATTCAAGCACCTATTTTTCTGTTTTGAAGTAGGGCTCAGGGTAGTCCCTTTTGAGAACTGCTGATAAGAAAAGAAATGTCAGAAATTCAGGAGAAGAACAAGGAGATAGATGCAAACAAGTGTTAATGTGCCCCCGTTAATGCCTCCAGAATTTAACCCAGTGCAACAGCCCAAGTCCCTGCATGTGCAGGCCAACTGTTCCCAGAACCCTGAGTCACTTTGGTAGCATCACCCTCAAAATCCACAGGAGCACAGACAAGTAAGTAGAGTGAATTCACAGGCCCACCATGGGCCACCTTCAAGACCCTCTTGTGGCCAGGTGACATGGCAGATGGCTATAATCTCAGCAGCTAGAGAGCCTGAGGCAGAAGGATCATGAGTTTAAAGCCAGCCTGAGCAACTTAGTGAGGCTCTAAGCAACTCAGCGAGACCTTATTTCTAAACAAAATATTTTAAAAAGAGCTAGGGATGTGGCTCAGTGGTTAAGCACCCCTGAGTTCAATCCCTAGTACCACCACCCCCCAAAAAAAGACAATCATGTGGACCTCCTGCTCAAAGAGTCAAAAGCCAATGCCCCATCCATGTTCCCCAAATGCCTCTCCCTATAACCAGACACTCGGTTATGGGGAGAGGCATTGGGACCAGAAACTTACTCTTCAATATCTGAGACATCTTTGGTTTCAAAGCTGCCTGTGATAAGCAGTTCTGGCCTGAGCTTCCCCTGGAACAGCAGCTCTTCCTTGGCCATCTTCACCAGGATGAGCCTTACCAGCTCCCCCATGTATATCCCACTGATCATCTTCTCAAACCTGCAGGGAAATATAGATCAAAGCAATAATACCCCCTCACCGTCCATGAATGCACAACTTTCCTAGGGAGGCAAGACACAAATATGTAAGATTCAGCATGCTTTAGAGGTCAACATGATTAAAGATTAACTTATTCAGGTGTGTGTCGACGTGACAACTGGGGGCGCTGCAGGAACTGTGGGATTGGGACTGACCCTCAGGCTGGTGAGTCTTGAACAATGGGGAAAAACAGGACTTAAACAGATGAAACAACCAGGGAGTATAGAACATTCTGGAACAGACTGAATTTTAGGTAATTTAATTTTGTGTAGGAGAATGTTTTTTAAAATTTCTTCTCTCCAAAAAAAAAAAAAAAAAAAACTTCTTTGAAATAAAATCTCATGTAGAGTCCCAATATTTTTTTTCAAGAGAAAAAAAATTTTAACCTTATTAAATATAGGGCACAAGCCTCTTACAGGCGATTTGTGGATTCCTGAGAAAATGGTGGGTTTGGGGGACAAGTTGGGGCAGGAAGATAGTGAGGCAAGATTACAAGACCAAGTTGGAACAGATCTCAAAGAGTCTGGGGGTAAACACAATGGAAGTTTCTGAGCAGGCTGGTGATAGAAGAAACATGTTTTAGAATGGCAGAGATCAGCTCCCAACCTGAGGCAGTTTTGTAACTTAATTTTGCAGCACTAGGTGACACTGTTTCCTTTAGAAGTCTTTCCGGCGATGACTATGTGGCAGAGGAAATTCAATCTCTTTTGGGCAAAGAAGACCCATTGGTCTCTCAGAAAGCCTCTGGGTCTTAGAGAAAGGAGGCTCCTAGGGCTACTGGTACTGTCTAGGACTGGCTTCAGTGACAAGGAGGCCCAGAGCAGGGGTGTGGAAGGGAGTTGGACATTACCTACAAAGAGACAACTCAGGACAAGTCAGGAAGCATTGGAGCTAAGGGACAGGTGGCAGCATTTGTTCTGAGCACAAGGCACATTGAAAATGTCAAAGTAACAACATGGGCACCTGCCTTGGGAGTAACCTGGCTTCAACAGTGAGGATTCTACATCTTCACATGTGAATCTAGTTCTATGGGAGCTAAGGGAAGCACCCCCAGGGCAAGCGGATCTCTACAGTGTGATGTCATCACTCATGATTTTGGGGCTACCTCAGCTGACAATTTGAAAGATGACTCCCCAATCTTTTTTTTTTTTATGGATAAACCAGGAATATGCTGTCAAGACCTGGCTGGCAATTTTGTCTTTTGATACTTCAAAGGGTACAGGGCTCTTTGGAATGACATGGGTGTGTCTCATTATTGGACATTGAGTGAGTGACTTCTGAGCTCATAAACCTCTGGTCACCTATGGCTGACACAACCAGTATGTTCCTAAGTTCAGGTAAATGGACTCACATTCCAACACGTAAAAAAAAAAGCTTATGACTTAATGAAACCAAGCTTTGAGGAAGAAAGGACTCCCCAGTAAAGCAAAAGGCTGCCCACCACTGACCTGGTTTATAGGGCTAGTTTTCCTTTCTAAGTAGAGATCTGTGTGAAAAGACTTCCCAAAACAGTCCCAACATCAAGAAGACCAGAGAGATGCTGCATTGCTCAAAATGTTTTGTAACTATGTTTAGTGCTTGCAGCAATCCTGTCTCAACATCTTCAAAGACATTTGGCCAATGTGAGAATGAAATAAGGTTGTGTAAGAGTCGAAAGTAACATAAAACCAAGTCTGGCCTGGCTGGAGTGTAGAACATTCAGGTCACAAAATGCTGGGGCCTTTTATCCGATCTACTTCAAGATTATGGTTGGGCCACAGACCCAGGATGGAGCCCAAAAAGGCTTCTGAGAAGCCAGCTTTTCCATAAGCCTTAGTCAGTCTGCAGCTGAAGCAGGAGGCCCTGGGACTCTGTGGGTTGGCAGTGAGCAGCCATATGATATAACCTGGTCCTTTGTGGAGTGCAGTGGTTGGGAGCTACAAAGGGGCTTTCAAGAACTAGGATATGGCCTTCCAAAGTGAATGTGCTGAAGGATGATGGGGTTTATTACTCGCGCTGGTTTTAGAGCCCTCTCAGCAATTTATATTCCCAAATGTTCCCATAATTAGTGGGTGCCTTGGCAAACTTTGGGTGACAAAGTAAGACTACAGAGATGACCTGAAAACAAATCCCCTGTCCCTGAGCAGCCCCAACCTCAGTTCCCAACACACCCCCCAACCCCGCCATCCAAAGGCCCACTCACAGTTGCTTCCCAGGGTTCAGTGAGCCCATGTCGATCTCTGGGTCAAACTCCGTGCGGATGTCATTGAGCGCGCCATCGTCCCCAAAGGCCCCCCACTCCATGTTGATACACATCCGCCCCTCATCGCACTCCACAATGTCGATGTGGTGCATTTCCTCCATGTAGCAGGCATTGCTGCCAGTGCCTGACCAAAGCAAGGAACTGCTCAAGCACCTCCCTACACGTCCCTCCCCTGCCCCCATCTTCCTCTTACGCTACTGTCCAAGGCTGCTCCATATTAGGATCCCTTCCTGCAGACTCCTGGGCTACCCAATATATGATCCAGAACTCTACTACCCTACCCCCAGCTCCACAAGCCTTGGCTTGGCCCTCCAAAGCAACTACATCATTATCTTCAAATATAACCCAGTCTACAGGTCACTCCCTTCTTTTCAGCCTACTCCCCCTACTGCACATCTGGCTCTCACACCCAGAGCTCACTCACCCCCAATGAGACCAAACTCATAGTCTGGTCATCATAACCACAAGTCATCATGGTCCCAACCGTGTCATTCACCACAGCCACAATGTCAATATCAAAGTCCTGTAGGGATGAAATGGAGGGTTCTGACCTTCACCATCACAGAAGGGATGGATACAGGATGTAAAGATGGAAAAAGAGCAGCAAGACACACAGCTCAAGTGCAACGGGCTTACTAACCCAACTCAGAGCCAAGGAATGTTCGAGCTGGAAAGCTAGATCCACACCCGAGTGAATATCGGGCAACTCACTCCCACCCTGCTTGTTCTCATTGTGGAGAACCATTTTCCTGACACCAGCCCTGTGGTCTAATTTGTAGCCATTACTGCACTAAGAAAAGTCAATCTTGTTGGCTTCTTCTACTTCTCTTTCTTCTCCCTCTCACCTCCCTCTTCTTCCTTCTCTCTCCCTCCCTCCCTTTCTCTTTTTCTCTCTCTCCCTCCCACTCCTATGACAGAACTTTATCTTGTCCACTCTCTGCCCCATTCTACCGTCATGTCACCATCATGCCAACTTCCTTACTTGAAATGATATGAAGTCTTCTTCAGGACTGAAGGGTTTTTCTTGCACCAAGACTAAGATTACTTTCCACCATGTTAATCTCAAAACCCCAAAGGCATCTGATCATATATAAAATTACTGGGTAACAGCAGAGAAGAAGAATACCTCCCCTTAAGCTCTACAAAAGCTTCTCAGGCTGAGTTTGAGCACAGACTTCAGAGTGAATCCCAAAGGGCCTACACACCCGAGGTCCCACCACTCCACTCTCACCCCTCTTCACTGGATGGCCTTCCAGATCAGAGCCACCACGTCTTTGCCTTTTACACCACTGGACTTGAAGCCCTTGGTCCATGAGACCAGGAAACTCTGCTACAAAACAACCAAGGAATGAATATTGATTTTCTACAATTAAAACACAGGCCACATTTTGCCAAGCATCATTAGTAGAGCTCTCTGATGCCCAGCTAAAGTCATCATTGAATTTGTAGACTGTCTCCTGACTAGTGGAGGAAAAAGAAACTCAGGCTCCTCCCAGCTTCAGGAAAGGAGATCAAATGAGTGATACCTTCATGATTTACCGCCTCAAAGAAACAGAAGGAGCAAGCTATATACTTGCCAAAATAAGATATGTATATCCTTGAATCATTAACTCACAAAGCATCCTTCTTTCAAGACCTTTCATCAAAACACTCAGGATCAAAAGAGTTCCTAGCTTCTCATTCCTGTCACCCTGGGTGAGATTGGGACACTGTGCAATGGGTGTGAAATGCAGAGTAACAAAGAGCACCTACCTCCCCGATACTTTTTCACCCCTCAACACCTCCACACATGCACAGTCACCTGGAGCCCAGAACTCTCAATACTGAATCCTTAGCTATAAAATCCTTCAGTGCTACTGCCGATACCACAGCAACAGATGGCCACCAGGGAGTTCTTCCCAGTCCTCCCAGCCCCAGGAGCAAAGCAATGCAGCAAGTCTTCTGAAGAACCCATCTTACTTCATCTAGCTTAGTCTGGTGGCAGGGGAATGAGAAGGTAAAGCCCAATGGGAGCTTCCTGTCTTTGATTTGGAGCTTATTCATGAAGTTGGCCAGGCATTCAGTAATGTGGTCAAATAGCTAAGGACACATGATACAGGAAGATGAGCAGGCAGAATGGCACAGAAATTAAGACCTTGGGCTCGCAAATAAATTAGTTGAATTTGTACCAGATCCTCTTCCTACCCTCTGAGTCTTCATTTGCTTTTCATCAAAGAAATGGGAATGTAACTGGACTGCCCACAAACAGTTCCTCAAATGATTAAAAGAGTCAGTTCATATAAGGGCTTAATACTAGTTAGTACTCATTAAAAGCTGTCCTACATTTAGACCATTTATCTAAATATCTGTCAAAATAACCCTGAGAGGAAGGGGAAAATCATGACCAAAGTTATCAGAAAGTCCACGCATGCCCTACAAATAGGACATCCTTTGGTGGCCCTGGCAGACCCCCCCGACACAAATGCCTAGCCAATTATCTTACCAGAAAGGAAAGTTCACCTCACCATCAAGTAGTACTTCATCATCCATCTTTCTTGTGACTGGGGGAGTGGTGGAACATTCTGTGTTGGCATTCTATGAACCAACTTAGCAAAATTGAGTAACTTTTTCCTATTTTTTCCTCTATTCTAGAAAACTAATCACCTAGGGCCAATCCAAAGAAGTTATCTTTGTTTTCTACTTTCAAAAATGGAAGACTGGGCTGGGAATGTGGCTCAAGTGGTAGCGTGCTCGCCTGGCATGCGTGCGGTCTGGGTTTGATTCTCAGCACCACGTACAAACAAAGATGTGTCCACCGATAACTAAAAAATAAATATTAAAATTCTCTCTCTCTCCTCTCTCACTCTCTCTCCTCTCTGATTTTCTCTTTAAAAAAAAATGGAAGACTAAGTTCTCTCTGAAGAGCAACAAAGAATAGGGTTTTGTGGATGGGCACTCTCACAACTGTGATTACACTGAGCAGGACCCACAGCTCCTCAGCCCTGGAGAAAGCTGCATTCACAATGAGCCAGGTTTTCAATCAGCCCCAAGAAAGCGCCCTGACTTCCTTCTTGGCCATTCAGCACCCTCAAAGAGAAGTTGGTGACCCTCCAGATGCGAAAGGATGAGGCCAGAGGTTTGGGGAACAAAATATAAGGAAGAGGCTGAACACATTCCAAGTGCAAGGTTAACCAGGTGGCAAAAATGAAAAGCTAAGTGGGGCAGAGGGAAGTGGAAAAGAACAACTATCTTTTCCTTTCCAGAAAGAAGTAAAAATTCTACTAAAGATTTTCAAAGAATAGTCCTGGGCCAACAGCACCACCACCACCATCACCTGGAAACCTGTTAAAAATGCAAAATCCATTCACCCTCCTCCCAAGACCTACCATAGCAGAAATTCTGCTGTGGTTTAAACCACAGAAAATTGTTTGCATTTACTTAGAAACTGAAAGGTTGAGGAAAGATTCACAGTCCTGATTGGCTCTCTGATGCCTGGGGTGTGGTCAGCAGAAGGCAGCTGGAAGGCAGAGCCAGTCCAACCTAGGAGGGGAGAGTTCTACCTAGGCTCCCTAGATGTATTCTGTCCCTCTGTCTGATAACACAGCTGATACTGAACCTTCTACCTCTAAACCAAAACATTCTCAAGGATAAGTGCTAAGCTAGGACTGGGGTCTCTCACTAAAGGAGATCACTAGTGTACAAGGGCCAACTTCCTCTAACAGAGGTCAAGTATTTTAATATGCAAATAGGGTTTCTAGAGATATCTATCTAGAGGCAGTTCTGCTCTTTATTGGGGAAGTTGATAAGAGAGAAAATATGGGAATCTCATTCTGCCCAGGTTCAGAGTTCCTCAAGAAACCTCTGCAAGTTTGGAGTTTGGTAAATTGGTCTTGGTTTTAACTAAATTTGCATTTTAAAAATCCATTTATTTTCCTTTACTTAAAATACTCATGCATAATAACCCAAAACCTAAAGGCGGGCTGGGTAAGTGTTCTACTATAAACACAAAGTGAGAGGGATATTGGTTACACTTGCTGAAAGATGGGAGGAGGGAAGTGGCTTTCTGAAAGGCTGCAGGAGTTAGATTTACAAAGCACTGGAGATAGGACTGTGCAGCGTCATCAAAAGGAGGGGGCAGTGCCAGCCAGCATGGAAAGGACAGAGATTGAATTTAAGAGTTTTTAAGCAAATGATAACTTCATTGTAACTGAAGAGTGTGGAACAGTATAACAGAAAGGAAAGTCATGGCAAATAGAACACAGGCAAGCTCCTGCTGCATTAGGGGGAGTTCCAATGTTAGGCAAAGCAGTTGATACTCCAGTTAAGTAAGGCCATAGCCAGGCACTTCAGTATTTTGGCCTGCACACTTCACCTGCTTGAAATCATGGAGGGGCTTTATTTAAATTTTTATCTCTGCCCTGCACATCAGAAATTCTCAAAACTATGAATGAATGTGTAAATTTATTATATCTTAGAAGGAATCTGATGATCTGGAGTGAGAAGGGTAACCATGGACTGATGAGTAAGGTGGAGAAGGAAATCACAGGAGTAGAATCCAGCAGAGAGCTATTGAATATTCTTGGCAATCACCAGAAGAGTCTGCTCCAGAGTCTGGGCATGGAGAGATGTTTTGTGTAGGAGAAGTTGTCAGTGATAACACACGCCGCTGGATGAGAGACATGGGAAGGCAGCAAGGGAGGTATAGAAAACAGTTAGTACCTTTAGGGTCTAGAAAACTAGGAGAATGGATATTCATTCATGTAGGTGAAAAATTGATTTTAGCATGTCTTGAGAATTCTTAGAGCAAGAATTGTTTTTATTTAGAACTTCTTTATACAAGAAGGGGAAGCCTTACGGCAGATGCTGAAGGGAATAGTTAAGACTTGAGACCTTGTTTTACATAGGAAGTTAGAACTGGGGCATAAAGATGAAGAATGGAGACAGAAACAAAGAGCCCAATAACAGGTAGAAGGTTGAACCTGAGGAGAAAGATGGAAAGATGAACACTGAGAAATTAAAGACAGCTCTGGGTGAAGAGTTTGCTTTTTTTATGGTACTGGGGACTGACCCCAGGAATACTTTATCATTGAGCTATATCCCCAGTTCTTTTTTGGGGGGACAGGGCCTAGCTAAATTGCTGAAGCTGGCCTTGAACTTAAAATCCTACTGAATCAATCCCCAAGTCAAAGAGCTTTTGAAGCAGTGGAAAGAGCATGTGTAAAAAGCCCCAAGGCAAAAAATAACATGTCACATTTGAGGAAAAAATAAAGATCAGCATCAGTGGGCATGGTGGGTAAAGAGGGTAGTGAAGATACAGGAAACATTCTAATCTTTTAGGCCATGGAAAGGAGTGTGAGCCTAATTCTAATGGGAATGGAATTCCATGAATGGCCTTTAAACAAACAAATGAAAAAGATAAAATAAGATTTCTATTCCTATAAGATCCCTTCTAAAGCTTTGTGGATCATGGATTGAGACTGAGTAAGAGTAGATGTTTCCCATAATGCCATTTATAATAGTGAAATTTTTCAAACCAAATACTTATTAATAGGGATCATAATGAATTGATCATCTATCTGCTTACACTTATTAGAAAAAATTTCTACTACAACGAGAAAAAGTGTGTATGTGCGTGTGTGTGTGTGTGTGTGTGTGTGTGTGTGTGTGTGCATGTAAAAGCTCTTTGCCTTGAGAGATTGATTCAGGAGGATTTTAAGTTCAAGGCCAGCTTGTATGTTTGTGTGTGTCCATGCTACAAAATCTGAACAAAATGATAGAAGTAGTTGGCCTGGCTCTCCCTATCACATAAAATTAGTGGGTTGTGGAGGTGACTTTATAAATTGGTTTATCTTTTCATTCCATGTAGCTTTCCTATGAATGGGCATGCTGTTTTTAATTAGAAAAAAACAAACAAACAACCTTTCATTTTAGGAAGAAAGACAAACTTGCCTATACAGGATGAAATTATTTAAATTGTTTATTTTCTCTCCCTACTTTTCTAAATTTGACCACATTAGGTAGTAGGCTCTTAATGTGACCTGGCAATCTTTTTGGATAAAATGCACATTTTTATATTGCTGTCTCATCCTAACAATCCAGAGTTTGAGCCTGAGCATGTTATTTTTCTGCCAAAATATGGAGATTCATTAGTTTCCATTAATTCTCTATGGATGATGAACATGCATCTTGGCAGGTGCCTGCCTTTTTCTTAAGGAAAAGAATCTAAATTTAGACTCTCTCCCTAGTCTGTGGTCTTGGTAAGGCAAAGGAGCCTAAAAATTTTTTTTGCAAAGAGGCCTATTTTTAACTTCTGAAGCCAGGTTTTTCCCAGCTTTTCACCTGGGAGACTTGGTGAAAATTACAAATTGGCGTTAGCATCAAACTCCCCAGTCGTCTTCCAGCAAGCACCATTACCCTAGATGCACATACATCCTACAGAGGTACTGGGGAAGCTGGGGGTTATTTGAACATGTTTTCAGAAAGAATATTACTTTCTTCTTGCTGCACATTGTAATTTTTAACACTTTTCTATAGGAGGAGGAAGTTGCTTATTTGGAATTGCAATCTACTTGGTTAATTTTTAGTCCCTTTAGAAAATTAAAAAAAAAATTGTTTTCTTCCACTCTAAGTTCTAGATGCTGTCTCTTCATTTCTTGTAATCTTATAGCTCCATCCCCTTAATACCTTTTCCTTGGTTTCTCATAGAAAATAGCTTAGCCTTTGTGCTTTCTTGCCCTTGTTTCTCTTACCTCCTCAGTGCTTTTCAGAATTGTTCTTACTCCATGTCACAATTATTAACTGAAAGGTTATTAAATCATAGCTTCCAAGTAAGTACCCAAATTCATTGTGCAATAACTCAAATCATCCATGAAGCTTCTGGTTAATTGAGAGCTTTGTTGTGAGATTTAGAGGGATGATGATGGTGATGATGATGATGATGATTGGTTAAATATTGCAAGAATGCTGAATGCAGCATTGAGTCCTCCCTGACACCCACAATTTTCCCCAAAACTTGTAGGATATGCTTCCTTAAAACAAATCACATACATAGTACATCTTCATTACAGAAAAATTAGGCAACATTAGGAAAAACATCAGCTGTAGTTTCATCACCAGCAGATGATGTTATATTGCTAACATATTAAAATATACAGTGAAAATACATTCTGTACTGTCGTTGAACATTTCATACTAGTTACCCCCCATCTATTTAATCTCATCTTTGGAGTGCACCTGATTTTTACTTATAAGCAATCATAAACTATTCCTGTTTTCTATGCACTGCCTGGAAAATCTGTGGAAATATTTTTGTAAGTTTTAATTGATTAGATGATGAAATATTAGTAAGTGGCATAGTACAACATACAGTATTTCTGAAGAGTTTGGCCCCCTGATAAAATTGAACCTGTTCTCTAGGTTGTCAGTAATAAGGAATTCAAAACAGCATGCAACCTGCATTGTGCATGAGATTTCAGTATTGGAACACTAAGGATAATAGGGCCTATCAGTGCTGTGTTCCTCAAAATGTGGAAATATACCAAATGCACCAAAATTGTCTGTTGAAGATTCTTCTACAGTTATGCAAAGGGGCTCAGATATCTGCATTTGTAGTAAGCATTCCAGAAGATTCTAACACCTACTAAACTTTGGAAATTACTGCCTTAGTGCACCTGACAAGTTCTGCCCATGGCACATCTTTTCTAAATACTTCACAATTTTCAAAATCATAGTAACAGAGCAATGCACCAAATTTCTGGTAGTGTAAAATGACAATATTGATTTTTTTCATTGATTAAACAACCAGTAAAGATGCTTCCCCCTCTCACTATATTTAGTTTGTTTCCTTTTAGTCTCATAATGATGAGGTTTATTGGAGTCCCTCTAACTCTGAAAACACAGAATATTTCTCATTTGTTATTGAATTTCAAGGTTTAAGTATGAGACACACGAAGCACTAAATGCAGTGAATGTATAGGTGAATGCAACTACAGTTGACATGAAGCAAAGGCATAAATATGTAGGGCATACAGATTCTTTTTTACAAGACTTACACTAAAAGCCCAAGGAATCTACACAATATTAAGGGACAGCCAGTGGATGTCACTACTGCGCCATGGATAAAATGAATAAAAATTTAGAGCAGTTAATTAAATATGCAGATAGTCACTGAATCTACTTTTTGAAACTATTATATTGCCTTTTAATGCTCATGATTTGTATAATTAATAAAAAACAAGCTTGAAAGCATGTAAGGAAAATGAAAATTTAAAGAGAGTCAGGCTAAATGGCAAGAAGTAAGAATATTCTTTCATTAGAATATACCCTATAAGAAAGTGAGAACTGTTTTGTCTTAAAACACTGATATCATTTTTAGTAAATTTTATGTTATAGAATTCCACAATTCATTTTAGAAATTGTATATTAAATCAGTGAGTGGCCTGAGGGCTAATTAAATACATTTTGTGAATTGTATACTTTTGCCTCCAGTTAAACCTTCATTATTCCAGTGAATTTTGCCATTTGAAGGTTTGTTGTAAAGTCTAAGCAGTGAATCATAGCTGACCAAATCAAATTGGGGCTGCTGTGGAGATCCCTGGGCTTACAACTAAGCTACTTTTAGTTAATTGTAAATTTAAGAAATTGCACTCAGCAACTCTGACCCCCCAATTCTAAGTTTTAAAATGTGCTTTTCTTTAGATCATGGATTCTTTTCTACTATAAGCATACATTTGGAGTTATTCCAGGGTTTTTTCATTGTGTGACAGTAGAAAAGACATTTTAAATCCTTACATATCTTTTTTCTTCCCTGTTTTACAGGGCAAATCAAACAATACCAGGAATCGTTGTTATTTGGGGTGGAGGGGTTGTGCTAAATGTCCATAGACTCTTTGATTAGTTTATCTCATTTAATCATTGAAAAAAATCCTATAAAGGAAGCTGTGTTACTCTAGTATCACAGAAGAGAAAACAGAAATGCCGAAGCTCACTTTCAAATCATGGGGTGTCTGATTCAATTGCCTAAGAATTTTTAAAAGGACTCATTCAGTCAATAATGCTGTTGCCATGCTTTCTAAGGCCTTGGTATTGGATTGAATTGCCTCCACGTGCAGTGTGTTGGCTAGGGGTTGGCAGTGCATGCCTCAATGTGAGCACAGAAAGTACCTGCTAAGCCTCTTCCAGAGCCCTTTGAAGTAGGCTCTGTCTCTGCTGACCCATAGCATTGAATCTAGTTACCTACACTTTGGAAACTGTGGAGTCAGAACCAGTGGAACATTAACATTAGGCTTTGAAGCATTATCATAGAAGAAGGGAACTGTGGAAGATATTTTCAAACTTAATTTAAACATGGAAGAACCATAGTGAATATAAATGATATAAATGATGGTTCTAAGGTCATTTCAAGAATCTAGACTTATCCCTAGCACTGACCAGCTTTTCTCATGTAAGGCCCCTGGATAGTACCTGTTTGAAGCTGATTATTGAGCCTACTTCTGATGTAGAAATTTTTAAAATTAATTTCCTAACTATAATATTTGCTTGGTAATATTTAACTATGAGTTCTAATATCATCAGCATGACACAATTACATGTGTAGATAAACATTGTGGATGAATAGTAATAATAAAGTGGTTTCAACTAGGTTCAATAAAAAAGTAATAGTGTGAATTTTTAGAACAAATATGTTGGTGAAGTAATGTGTTGCCTTTTTCCTTCATATTTTAAGATTTATTCGTTTATAAAATGTTGATGAAGCTGCTTTATTTTGCCATTGCTCAGATGTGCTGTTTTTCAATTGTCTAATCTATCATGTATCTCTTTATCTTTTTTATTTAAAAAAAATAGGTTATAAGCTCTTTGTGTAGAGGAACTTGTTGATGAATGTTTCAGTTGGAAGGAATTTGTGGGAAGCACTATGTGTGTGAGCAGTGGCATGGATAAAAAGACCAGAAGTTTTAGGCACAGAAACACAGAGAGTTCAAGCCCACTTAACTAACTCTATCACGAAGAGACAAATAATCTCTCTTTACTGTAGTTTTGCTTTATAAAGAGAATTGTCATAATGATTGAGATAATATATACAAAACATAAGACTTTGGACCTGGAATAAAAATAGGTTAATAAGTAGTATTTTTAAATTCTTTTATTCATTCTTTCTCTTTGTGGACACAATAATCCTTCACTAAATTTTGGTTAGGAGAATAAATTATGAAGTACTGCATAAACAAATTTTAAACCTATTTATAGATTTATCATGTCCATTCTTGTCATAATCTTTCATTATCTCATATTCCAAATTTTACAAAGATTTTATTATTGCAATATAATTATACATAGTAGCTAGATTCTTTGTGACACCTTCATATATGAACATAACATCATTTGCTCTATTTCATTTCTTAGTACTTCCTCTTTTCCTAACCTCTTCCCTCCCAGATCAGCTTCCTCTACTCTACAAATTATATATATATATATATATATATATATATATATATATATATATATACACAATTATATATATAATTATATATTAATTATATATATATATATATAATTGGATTTAAAAACTTAATATGATTATCATCATAATATATTCATACCTGTATAGAATTAATTTGGTTAATTTTATTCCCCAGTTTTCCCACTTTCCTCCTCTCCTCCCTCCCCCTTGGTTTCCTACCTCTACTGATCTTCCTTCTATTTTGCTGTGATCCCCCTCTCTTTTTTAAAAAAAAAAATTCCTCTTTTTTCTCTCTAGCTTCTGCATATGAGAAAAAATTCAACTCTTGGCTTTCTGAGTCTGGCTTTATTTTTCTTAGTATGATATTCTATAGTCCAACCCATTTACCAACAGATTATATAATTTCATTCTTCTTAATGGCTGAATAGAACTTCATAGTGTATACAGACTGCATTGTCTTGGTTCATTCAGCTGTTGACAGACAACTAGGGTGGTTCTATAATTTGGCTATTGTGAATTGTGCTGGTATAAATATCAGAAAGCATGTATCAATATAATATGCTGATTTCGTGTTTTTGGATAAATTCCAAGAAGTGAACTATCTAGTTGACTAGTCTTCTGAGGAATCTCCACAATGATTTCCACAGCAGTTGTATCCGTTTGAAGTCTCACCAGCAATATGTGTTTCTTTTTCCCCACATCCAGGACAGCATTAATTATTATTTATATTCTTGGTTGCTATTCTAACTGGGATGAGATGAAATCTCAGTGTAGTTTTGTTTTGCATTTCTTTAATTGTTAAAGATGGACATTTTTTTTCATATATTTGTCATTTGCATTTCTTCTTTTGAGAAATACCTGTTTAGTTCATGCATCCACTTATTGATTAGATGTGTGTGTGTGTGTGTGTGTGTTTAACTTTTTGAGTTCTTTATATATTCTGGATATTACTCCCCTGTCAGAAAGTAGCAGGCAAAGATTTTCCATTCTGCGGCTGTCTTGAAAACCTCCCCACACCTCTCTGAATTACCATGTGCTGAACACTGTGCTCTTTTTAGGCAGGCATTAGTGTCTCTGCTCACATCCACCCCTGGAAGTCGGTTTTTGTCCGTCAAGTTCTCCTTTGCTATTCACACTCTGGCTGTACTTCAATGAACAACTTAAAATATATCTTTCCCATGAAGCCTCCCCCCCCCAAAAAAAAAATATTCACACAGCAAACAGCTCTCTGAAAATTTTACATTTCTGAAGACATATTCAAGAGTGCCTTGTCAAATTAGCATGTGTTTGAAAGAGAATATAAGGTCCCCTTTAGGTAGACTCTCAGGGAATGTATTTCATGTCAGTGTCCTCTCAATGCTACCTAGTAAGGTAGACAAGTAAATATTAGCAGATATATCTCCAACTAAATCATATCAGGGAGAATATAAAAAATCCTTTTCAAGTTTATAGAAATAATTTTGCTCTTTTTCTCGTTCTACATATTTAATCTTTTCTTTTCTTTTTTAGGATTATAAAATAATTTTAAATCAAATTAGAATATAAGAAAATTTCACAAACTTTTGACTGTGATTGCTTTTTCAACTTCCATTCATCTATTCAATATTTATTGAACACTTCCTCCCTCTTAGTACTTGTTTTATTTTCCCTTTTTTTTCTAAGGAAATGAAACATAAGAAAGGGAAGATCCTTATTCTCTAAAAACTCATAAAAAATTAGGACAAATCCATTAGAATATAAATATGAAAATAATGTTGGTATAAATGTAGGACTCATAAGTTTACTCCAAATGGGTAAAGTTAACCTGCTCTTAGCTGTCATTGTTTTCAAAATTAAGATATTGTCCTACGATTCCCCATGAAGATTTTAAGTGGGTCTGTACCTCTACCTGACATCCACACTTTTCGTTCCTATTTATTGAGTTCAGAAAAAAATTAGTATTTTGATATTCCATGTTGAAACATTCATAAGTATGAAATTTATACAGCTTGAAAAGTATTTATTAAAATTAATTCTTTTCATGACATGTTTATAGAGATTTGAGTCTTGGAAGACATGTTCTCCAGGGAAGATGTACCATGTTCATTGCAGAGTAAATTTGGAATAATATTTGATAATTCTTTCCACACAAAGGAAGTCCAAAATGTACAAGTGATTCTCAACATTCATTGATTGCAAATATATCTCAGGAACAGCTGGTGATTTAAAAATATTTTTTTCTATTTTCTGTAGCCATATCAACAGACATTTCATTGAATTATATGTAAAGCCTTGACAAAATAGGTCTTGTAGAAAGTGAGTTAGCTGAAATCTTACAATCTCATGATGTTGTGATTTGTCTAAGTGTGGTGAAACCTGAAATTGTGGGCTTAATCAGCCTGAACATTTGTACGAAGTAATGAAATTTAGTAATAAATAATTCCAAGAGGACTTGTTAAGCTGGAACATTGCTATCAAATTATACATACATGTTGACAGCTGTACCAATAAATTTGAGAGCTGTGAACAAACACACATAAAATAATGAAGGTCCTTAAAAGGCCCTGCTGCTCTTGTTTGAGGGAACAAAAATTGCCATTTGACTTAGTTTTCTTTCTCCATTAAAAAAGGAGAAAGGAGATGGAATGCTTTTGAGAAATGCTTTTTTTTTTCAGAGAAAATTTTGAAAATAAATGCAGTGTGTCTAAATTAGGTGTAATAAAAATATTCCTGAATAAGTTTATCACATTATCTGTGCTGTCAAAATTAAGCCTACAGATCTAGCTGACTGCAGAAATTTCTTTGAGGTTTTGCTATCTTACAAATTGATAATAGTGCTTTGTATTTTAGTTATGAACAGAAATGTAAGAAGATTACTTATTCCCAAAATCTTGATTCTGAATGCAAAATTGAATAAACTCATTATAGTTGCTCCACTGAATTTAACAAATTATGAGCCAATAGATAAATATTATGCTTGAGGAGAGATTATGTTATTTTTGCAATTACCAATAGTTTTTTTCAAAATATAAAGGAAGCAGACAAGCTCTGTTAAATTGCCTTGGATTTAAAAATACCTAGTATGCAACTTCCCATAGAGAACTGCTAGTATACATGATCACAATTTAGCTAAACCAGAAGTGAATCAAATATATTATGGTAGCTATAGTGTAATAAATGAAATGAGTAAAAAGACTCATCCTAATGTGATTAATTTTACATGTAATTGTGCAAACTGTAGCCATCACTGAAGATAAACAATATAATCTCCTCAAAAGATCATTGTAAAAACTCTTTCAAAGTGTGTATGGCACTTTAGCAAATTTTCATTTTCTTATAGTGAATTCAATAAAAATAAGAGAAAAAAACGAGAATGAGTTATCTTTCTTTGATTTTTGTATCTTTTCATATCAAATTATGAAAGATCTAGCATCTATTTGTCAATTGTATCCATCAGCAAAATAAAAGAAATCTGACTTGAATTTTCTGAGGGAAAAAAATACTGAAAATATATGTCTTGTTTTTCACTGAAATTCTACACTAAAAACATTGGACTTCAAGCAGTTTTTTCCCCTAATTTTTGTATGTAAATAAAAATGTCTCTACGAAAGATACAGATATTGAGATCGTTTGTTTTCTTTGCCTTCTTAACCATCATTTGACTTTATCCTTACCTTCACCCTAGGTGTCCACTCTAGCTGCCCTTGGCAACCCAGACCTAGGTGGACATCACTAACTGTCCCCAACATTCAATTTTCTCCCATGCCTGGCACATGACATAGAGATTCCCTGGGCTCTGGACCTCCTTTGACAAAAAAAAAAAAAAAAAAAAAAAAAAAAAACCTTGATAGTGAAAGGCCTGCTTTTCTACACTTGTTCTCCACCTGACCAATAGATTGAGAAGGTTGCATCTTCCGGATGGCACAGCTGCAAGACAGTGCAACCTCTGTCAACTGTATTCCTTGGTGAAAGAAAGCCCTCCACCCATCTGCTTTGTGCATATGACATGAGCAAGATACATTTTATGTAAAACCAATTAGACTTTTGGAATTATTTTAGCAATCTTCTCCTCTAAGCAAAACCTAGTCCAACCTAATTAATAAAAGCCCCAACGCAGGTTATTTTCCACTCCTACACTTTCTATCAAAACTATCTTTATCTTAGTTGGTTGTTTCATTAGATTACAAAGGTGTTTAAGAAGTACATTTAAGAAATAAGTCAATTTATGTGAAAATATTACTAGATATACTCAACCTTAGAGGTAGGAAAGAAAGCAATGGGACGGCAGATGCCAGAGTGTTTCAAGGTAATGCTATTTTTATGCAAGAAAATGCATGTTGGTAGAATATCTTCTATCTCAGCCATAGCTCAGCTATACCTCAGCCATAGCTCCATGCTGACTGGCAGGGGAGAATGAATTTAGAGTGAGAGCCTTTCCCCTCTTTTTTCCTGTGGTACCAATGGAATACTAGTTCTTTCTGAAACCATAATTCTTTTCCTGCTAGCTTCTATCTGTGTAAACTTCACAATCAGTTTCTTCTTAAATTTTAAATTTAAGATATTCTAAAATTTTTAAAGTATAATTTATTCAAGAAGCAATGTGAAAAATAACCATAGATCTAGTTCAGGGAGGCAAAACATACAATAACAGAGATATAATATTAACTCCTCAATTATGTAAGAAGCAAAAATGATATACTTCCTCCAATTCAGTTTTATTTTTCACGACAGGTATTTTACATATCCTCGAGAATTAATAAACAACATTTTGTTATATTTGCTTCATGCTATTTTTTTTAAAGTAAAGCATTATAGCCTCCTCTATCCTTTTTTCCCCAAAGGTAATCACTTTCACAAATTTTGTATGTGGTGATCCCTTTTATGGGATCATGGTAATTAAAAATGCTTTCTTCTTCTGTTGACTATATCCTTTACTCATTTTACTATCTGGCTGTGTTTTAATCTCGTACAAGAGTTGTACAATCGTATTTTAATGCAATTTCTTGTGATATGTGTGTCAATATTTTTCCTTGTGTGTGCCTTGTCCCTAAACTTTGTTTTAGTTTTGATCTGGATCTGGCCAAACTAACTCATCCATTCTTTTATGAATCTTAATTGTATAAAATCTTAAGACTACAAATACTTTTATTTTTGTTTTTATATGCAAGTTTCTCTCTCAATCTCTCTCTCTCTCTCTCTCTCTCTCTCTCTCTCTCTCTCTCTTCTTTCTTTCTTGATACTGGGGATTGAACTCTGGGTTCAATCCAGACCACTGAACCACATCCCCTGGCCTATTTTGTATTTTATTTAGAGATCGGTCTCACTGAGTAGTGCTTAGTACCTGACTTTGAACTTGAGATCTTCCTATCTCAGCCTCCTGAGCTGCTCCTGTGGTACCTCTACATGTACCACTACACCTGGCTTTATATATGTTTCAATCTCCTTGAAATATAAATATGTATAACATATATATGTATGTATATGTATGCATATGTGTATAGATACACACATACAGCTATTTGAGTCTGATTTTATTACTATTATTATTATTGTCATTTAATATGAAAAGCTTTTTTCTTTTTAGTGCTGGAGACAGAACCCAGGGCCATGCACATAATAGGTAAGTTCTCTACTACTCAGCTACATCTCCAGCCCAGAAGCCATTTCATGAACTGTTTTGTGATAATGTATTTTCAAAGTCTCTTCTATCATTTAACAAATTCACTTATATGTGTATTTTTGTTTATGAGATTCTAATTAATTCCCATGAATCAATTTGTCATTTTATAGTCTAAAATGTTATATTAATGACCATGGTCTAAAATTAAAAGCATTCATTTCTAGTGGAGCAAAATCTGTTTGTTTCTTATTCTTTGCTCACAAATGTTTGTCAGGTCTCAGAGCTTTGTGCTCCTATATGGAGTTAAGAGTCAGTTTGTCAAGGTATATGAAAAATCCTATTTTGCTTTTGATTGGAATGGCATTGAATTAATGGGGCCCATGGCATTTGGACTTGTCCACATAATGCTAATATATTTGAATAAAGAATCAGTACTACTCTGGCCTTTCAAGCTAAGCAAGAAAAAGCAGGAATGCATCACTTCCAAATCTAATGGGACTCTCAAGAAACGTGAACCTGTGTTGAAGGTACTTTAGCAAGAAGAACAGGTGGTGTTTAAAAATGGAAAAGAATTTGGAGAGGATTCAATTTTAAAAACAGAAATAGAGAATGAGCAAAAAAATGTAACCATGGCAGATAATGAAATGACATTTTATCAGGTATGTGGATGGGGGAAGCGGGTGGTTGGAAAGAAATCACACAGAGTGCTATTTGTATTGTTTGACTCTTCAATGTCCTGAAATTGGAAACTTTTTGAGTGTGTTTCAAAGTGGTAACCCATTCCCGCAAATAACAAATAAATTAGTTTCAAAAACTGTTGCCAAGTTCAAGCTCTAGAATCTTCCAGTTTAAATGGTCTGTGCCAATGCATTTTTGTACACCCCACTTCCCTCTGCCAACTTCATTGCTGATTGGAAACTGATGGATGGCATTGTTCTGTTCCACTGCAGCACTTTATAAATAACATAATGCAGTATCTACAGCACAATGGCAATCCCTATTTTTTTTTTTCAGGACTTGAACGTGCTGGAAACAAACGATTTCCCTAATAGCAATCTTTTGAACACATATGGGGTGCTGGATCTATCTCTCATAAAAGAGTCAACATGGGATTAAAACAAGATATATATAATTTAGGTTGAGTTTGAACATTTTAAATGTAAAGCAAATTTACTGTTTAAATGTACTTGCACTACCGTAAGTGGGAAAAAAAAAAAACCTAAATAAAATAAATTGATGCCAGGAGAAATGTCAAACACACTGTACATATTTGTTAGATACACATTACTGTTTGGCATTAAATAATATTAGTATTTTATGTCCCCAGCATTTCTCTCTATTATTATTTCTGAAGAGTATTTATAGCTTTATCATAGACTTGTTTAAAAAAGACACCATGTCAAAATTGACAACATTTTGGTGAGGAAAAGCTTAGTGACTGTTTTAGTCAGCTTTTGCATTGCTGTGACCAAATACCTGATAAGAACAATTTAAAGGAGAGGAAGTTTATTTTGCTCACAGTTTTAGAGTTCAATTCTTGGTCAGCTGACTCTATAGGTCTGGGACCATTATGGTGGAAGGGCATGGCAAAAGAAAGGAACTCTGGACATGACAATCAGAAAACACTCACCAGGAACAAAATATAAACCCCAAAGCCAAGGCACCAGTGACCTACTTCTTCCAGCCACACCCCACTTGCATACAGCTACCAGCCAGTTAATTCATGCCAGTGGACTAATCCACTGATTAGGTTACAACTCTCATAATCTAATCATTTCATCTCTCCATCTTGCATTGTTTCACATATGAGCTCTTGGGGGACACCTCATATCTAGACCGTAACAGTTACAGAAATTTTACAAAACTAAAAAAGTTACCAAAATGTCAGGATTATCTTCTTACAGGGATACAATCATGAATAAAATTGATGATATTATATGTTAAGTCCACTATTTACATCAACTGATTAAGGATTCTTTAGTAAGAGTGCCCAGTGGCCAGGCAGATAAAAAAAGACTCACAAGTCCATTCCATCCACTTTACAATTATAGAGTACAGGAATTATAGATTTTGGTTATTAATAGAGCTGCCAGGGGCCACTCTATCATATCATAAAATTCTGCCATTTTACTGATGAGAACACTAAGTACAAATTCTTTAATACAAAGGTCTTATGCTGTTGATGTTATGATACTATCTCCCTCTCCTGTCATGTGATAATACCACCTTCCTCTACATATGGAAACCCCAAAATTCCAACCTATAGAATGTCTCAAGATTTTGACTCTGTCACTTTCTTCCTTATAGGCATTTGTGTCCCTTCATTTTAGAAAGCCATTTTTGCCAACATTTAATCCACACTGATAACCTTCTATGTTTTCATAGATTTAAAAAAAGACATTAATTGCATGCTTACTATTTGCCAAACACTGGTCTAAGCACATGATACGATTTAACTCATTAAATCATCCATGGAGCTGATATAATACATGTTGTTATCATTCCCATTTGATAGATGGAAAAACTGCTATGCTGAAATATTGAATCATTTTTTTCCTAAGAAGTCTACAGCAGTTTGAAGTACTGACAATGTAACTCCAGAACAGGATATTGAAAGTTCCATGTTACACTGGCACCAAAGGATTCAGCTATACCTTCCCTGGCTCTTGCAACTCTTTTCCCACCCAGAGAGTCTTGTCTGAGCATCTGCCAGATAGTCGTTGTGATCATCACGTTGCACAGTGAACATTAATAGATTTCATGATTGACGTCCCCCCCGTGAGCTTCTAAAAGCAATAAACTGATTTGTATATGGTTAAGAATTTGTACCTGGGATTGGACACACCTAGGATTTCAAATCAAGGTCTGTCATATAGTAAAAATGTGACCTTGGCACATTATATAGGCTGTGGAGCTCAGCTTTTCTCTTCTGTAAAATGGGAATCATTAATTCATCATTATATTATACTAGAAGGATTAAGTGTCTGAATTGCTCAATGTAAATTAGCTGTTATAAATATTATTATCTTTATCCTCTAAGGTCAGTACTGTCCTAGTGATATACATGTTTGTTGCATAAATAAGGCTGGGAGAGGAACAGATGAAGCAGATTGTACTCTGAATTGACCAACTAGTTGCATGTTTTTATCATGAATTCTGAAGTTTAACCTTG
Organism: Callospermophilus lateralis; assembly: GCF_048772815.1. Taxonomy (NCBI): domain Eukaryota; kingdom Metazoa; phylum Chordata; class Mammalia; order Rodentia; family Sciuridae; genus Callospermophilus; species Callospermophilus lateralis. The sequence goes on from NW_027516097.1 coordinate 102,057, forward strand.
AATATAGAGAAGGATCCCTCTTTTAACTATGTTAACTTGTAGCTTAGGGTACTCTAGGTAATCCTCTGTTGTCTTAGTTGACACATCAAATCAGGTTGCCTAGGATATTATTTAGAGCACAGAGAATAGATGCTTTTTATGCGCTGGTGTTTTCTGCACTGAAGGAAGGATGGACATTCAGAGAATTGAGTCCTTTAAATAGCTCTTCAAGCAGAAGGAAGGAGCTATTGTAGAGTGGCGATTTGAGCCATTGAGTGGCTATGTGAACTTCAAGGTTTTATTCTAGTTTTGCCCTTGAAAAAAAGGAAAACAAAATTACAAAACTTTTGGTTCCCTTCATCCATTGCCCCAAGTGTGTATGTGCATATGTCTGTGTGTGCAGAGTGACCCACGATTGTCTTTGTCAATAAGGATTGGGAGAACTGGCTGAGCAATACAGTGGGAGATAGACGTTATAGTGTCTGAAGTTGCTGGCTTTTAACATGTGATCTTACAGTTATACAACTCAAACCTTGGTAAACAAACCAAAAATAAAATAAACATGAAGCAAGCAATCACAAAAGGAATGACCTCCTCTCAAAAGAATGAAGTCCTTCTGGAGGAAATCCATTTTATATCCAGTGTCAAGGCAAGAGACTCAGCAATATCCCAGTGTCTGTGTCCCTGTGCATGCAGAAGCTATGATGAGTGCGACAGTGCAATCAGATACCCAGATAAACGAGGGACCCTCAGTGGAGATTTCTGAGAGTATTAGGGAGGTCCCATCAGTCAAGGGAAGATTTTGTTATGCACAATACAATGTTGACAAGTGGCAGAGAGACTATTGTAAAATTGGTAATTCGCCACATATCAGCCAGAAAAATCTTTTAAAACAATAAAATAGTCTGTGATGCCTTTGTTTAAACACCTTCAATGAATTTCCATTGCACTGAGTATAATAGAAAGTTATTACCGTGACCTATGAGGTCCCCTGGACACAGGTTCTGCTTCCCTTTGCATCACCATCCATTTTCTTCTCTCAGCTGTGCTGCCAGATGCCGGGGTCTCTGAAGCTCTCTTTATGCAGCCAGAATCTTCACACCTCAGGGTTGTCACACATGCTGCTCCTGGCCTAGGGCACTTGTCCTCTAGATTTATGCATGAATGTTTCCTTCTCATCTTCAAAGTCTCCTCTTCAATTTTGTCTCAGAGAGACCCTTACACATCTCATTCCTTTTAATTTTTTAAATTTACATAATCATACATATTTGTGAGGTTAAGTGTGATGACTTACACTATATAATGAGCAAGTTAGGAAAATTAACAATCTCATGATCTCATACATACATCATTTCTTTGTGGTAAGAGTGTTCAAAATCTGTCCTCTGCCTACTTTGGAGTATAAAATGCATCTTTGTTAATCTCAGTCACCTAGTGTGCAAGTAGAACACGAGCTTTAGCACTTATTTGAATCTACTTGGAACTTTGTACCACTAACCAATCTCTCCCCACCTTCCAGGCAATCTTCTGTCCCCCAGTCTCTGGTAACTACTTTTCTTCTCTCTGTTCCCAAGTGGGCATCCCAATTTAGGTTCTATGTATGAGTTAGGCTGTCTTAATCTTTATCATTAGCCCCATTGATATCTTCATAAAGCTCTTTGTGACTTGAATTATGGGTTTTGTTTATACTTGCTTGTATGTGGTTTTAGACTAAGATCTAAGAGGGATCCTACTCTGCCTTTTATATTGTGGTGTAGGCCACACTTATTGTCCAGAACACAGAGGGTGGGTAGGTTAAAGGAAGAATGAATGAATGAATGAATTGATAATCCTGCTCTCTCTTATGGAGATCCGTTAGAAGAATCTGTTACCAGTCACATGGATTGGAGCTCCATACTAATAGTTTCATATATGTATGAACGTCATCAATTGATGACTCAATTAAGGTTGAATATGAAGTCATTTTAGAGAAAAACTTCAAGTGACAATGTGTCTGAATCGTGGTAAAGGTGAGAACTAATTAAATATTTATTGTACATTTATTATGTGCAAGCAACTCTATGGAGGGTACAAAAATCAAGGAAGGTGTGATCTCTTTCTGAACACATCTTCTAATTTAGGGAATGTGAAGGGATCATAAGCAGGTAAGTGTAGTGTGAACGTGGCAGGCAGATTAGCACGGTATATGAAGTTCCATTTTGCTACAGTGTGCTGTAAATACAGTGGGGGAACATAGACACAACTTGACTTTTTAAAAATAGCATTTTGAACTCCGTCATTTTATACTCTTTCTAATTTAATTTCTAATTTAATGAGTGAATGGTAAACAAATAGATATGCCAACCCCATGTTAGATTTCTAACAAATTTAGACCTAAGCAATGGGTTGTGTATATTCTTAGGTCTGTATGCCATTAGAAATCTAACATGGGATTGGCAAAATCTATCTGTTTACCATTTGCTCATTAAATCAGAAAATATTTTTGACCTCCTAAAATGCATCAGGCACTATGCACACTGTCTTAGGCACTGGGAATATTGCTGTGAACAGAGAGATGACTTCTCTCTTCTTACAATGCTGTTACATCCATAAGAAAGACAGATGTTTAAAAAGAAAGACAATGTTCCAGTTTGATAAGTATTGTGATAGAAAGAGAGTGGTGAGATAACAGTCCCTCGGAGTGGTGGGGACACTGTAGTTGACTGATAAGAGGCTCCCTGAGAAAAGTGAGGTCTGTCCTGAGAGCTGAGGAATGTGCACATGGTGTCCATAACAGAGCTACATGAAGAGCATCCTGTTCAGAGAGAGGCACAATGCAGGCTGGAGGTAAAACAATGGTGTGCGTGCAAAAACTGAGGCAGACCGTGAGGCTGAGCCTTATTAGGATGAAAGTGAGAGGGGGATCAAGCAGCTATGTCATGTGGATCTGTGGGTTATGCAAAGGGGTTAAGGTTTTATTCTAAGAAAAAAACAAAGAGAAGTTGTTGAAGAGTTGTAAGCATAAGATAACAGGAATGGTTTATATTTTTAAAAAGTTATTTTAAAAGTAAAGGGAAGCGGGTCATTCTATAGTCTAAATGTGTTTCCCCAAATTTATGTGTTGAAACTCAGTTCCCTTCATGGTGGCATTAAGAGGAGGGGCTTTCTGCTGTGTGATTAAATGGTGAGAGCCTTGCCCTGGTGGATGTGGATGGGTTAGTGCCTTGTAAGATGGCTAGAGGAAACCAGTAGGCTCTTTATTGCTCTTCCACCCCATGAGAACACCTAGATGACACTGTTTGGGGAAAGGGCCTTCACCTGACACTGAACTTGCCAATGCCTTGATCTACCTACCTTTCAGACCTTAGAATTAAAAGAAATAAATTTTTATCCTTTATAAATTACTGAATCTCAGGTATTTTGTTATGGCAAATAGACCAAGATAGGGTATGAAGAGAGCATGAATAAAATCCTCTAAGCACAACTACTAGGCACAACTTTTCACTTATAGGGCACCATTAAGCCAAAGCATACTGAGTACCAGCCATGTGCCAAGCACTGTGCCAAGCAGAACACTGAAGCAGAACACTGGGGCTGTTGGGCTTCGTTATCAACCTTACTGGGTTTCCAACAGGGACAGAACTGCCATATTTTTCAAGTTGATTCCTTCATTTATTTTCAATTTCCTTTTCATGGTTAGTTAAATCGAAAGCAAATGTTTGGGGTCCTTTTAACCTGCTCACCTCAAACCCTCTTTCTCTTTCTGTACAGATCTGTAATTTCCCAAAATAGTGCATGGCTGTGGCATACAGTACTTATCCCGAAGAAGCAGGTTCTGCTGGGGGTTCATGCGTGAGTCCATTTTTCTTATCTTTCTCAAATGGCCGAAGTTAACTGATTTGAAAGGGCCTCATTTTAAATTACATTCATTCAGTGAAAACAGAAATTAACACTTAGAGACATCTATATGCTAATGATTGTAGCTCAGGGAATTCACTTCTAACCTTTTCAAAATGCGCTGGTAAAGAGCGATTTCACTTGAAAGCAACTTAATAAAACTGTTAGATTAATTAAATACCATAAAATTTCTTTAAAATCTTTATTTTATTTATCATTTATGCCAGTATTTTTTTCTTTTTAATGTGAACTACCTTGGTTCAGATTGCTCTTTCTAGGACACATTATTTAGCAGGTTATCTGTCATGAATAATACAGAATCCAAAGTGGTAATGTAAGGCCAGGAGTTTGGAAGATAGTAAAAGAACAAAAGACAAACAAAGGAAATCTGTTCATGAAGGCCATTGCTGGTTCATGAAGCAGCTCTATGCAGATGTTTTTAGAGAATGCCCTTTCTTATGTCAAGGAAGCTTTGGGCAAGAGTAAAAGTCCAGGGGTGGTAAATGGAGTTGAGGTACAGAAACCTGGGCATCCCTTCAGCCCCAAGCCCTGAACGAATTGTACTGCTGCACATGCCATCTTTTAGTGGCTCCGTGTCTTATCTTACTTATCTGTATTTACTTATCTCCACTTATTTTCATTCACAATTTCATGGGTCTTTACATTTTACTACCAGGGAAAAGCAAGTTTTCTCAGTGTGCTCAGGCCTTGAATAATTCAACTCTGCTAAGCATTTTGGAGTAGGATGCATTCTGGTGAGCTGTATGAAGGGGAGATCATGCACTCGAGCAGGCAAGCCCCTTTAGGGGATAGATTCATGAAGTCAGAAGAATCTCATACTATTTTCAAACCCAGTATAGTGCTTCTGTTTTCTGAATAATCAAGGAAGAACAGCACATTTTGGGGCATGGAGTTTTGTAATCAGACCTGCTTGTGACTCCTGGTTCTGTCTGATACTTGCTAGTTGTGTGATTTCAAGTGTGGTCTTAATCTCTTAGGTCCCTCTGTTTACTCATCTGTAAAATGGGTGTAAGAATGCTTGTTGGGAGAAAATGCATTAGAAAATGCATTAGACTGGTAAAATTCGAGGTACAGAGTAAATGCTCAGTAGAGGGCAGTGCTTAAAGTGGGGAGGGACAAATTAAAGAAACAAATACCAGAAACAATTGCTGTTCTAAGAAGCTTGATTCTAGAACCCAACTCACAAATTAAGTTGAAATAAGAACAACAATTACCTATATAATGCCTTTGCTAAATATTCTTTATTCAGGTTTCCTCATAATTTACTTCTCCTTGACCTATGCCTTCTCCTTGACCTATGACCTCTCCTTGACCTATGCCCTCTATCATCAAAGGGAATCACATAAATAAATGAGCCCATGGTATAGTTAGCCTAATCATTTCTCCTCTGTTTTTTTACAAGTTCTAAAATTGGATGCTTTGACATGTTTGTACCCATGAAATCTTTACCACAATCAAATTAATGAATTTATTCATCACTCCCAAATGTTTTCTCCTGCTCTTTCTCCTGCCCCCTCCCTCTTGGCACCTCAACTCCCATTGTACCTTCTTACCCCTAGACAAACCCCTGATCTGCTTTCTGTCATTATAGAGGAGTTTCCATTCCTCAGCATTTTATATAAGTAGAACTGTCCAGTATCTATTTTTTCATTTGCTGATACTTTGATCTGCTTTTTTTCATGCAGCATAATTATATGGAGGTTTCTTTTTAAGTTAAACATTTTGACCCCATGAGGCATCCTATCTACTGGATGCATCCATTGTGTTGGGTGGTATCCATGACTTATTTCTTTTTCTTGCTGTGAAAGTTACTGTATAAACACAGCAGTATTTATCATTCCATTTACCTGTTGTTGTCTGTTTTGATTGTTTCAAGTATTTGCCAATAAATTTGCTCTAAGCATTCAAACACAAGCCTTAGTGCAGACAGGTGCTTTCATTTCTTTTGGGGAAATACATAAGAGTGGAGGGCTGGATCATATGGTACAGGTTTAATTTGTTGAATAATTGCTAAATTGCTGCCCAAGGAGCTTGTGCCCCACCTTTCTCTTCATCATCATGTGAGAGTTCCACTTGCTCCATATGCCCCAGGACACTGGGCGTGGTTGATCTTTTTAATTTTGGCTATTTTTAAGAGTGACATAGTGGTATCTCCCTATGATATTATTTTTAAATTCTCTAATGATTCCCGTGTGCTTCTTCCTCCTCTTCATATCCTCTTTAGTAAAGTACTTATTCAAATACTTAGCCTCCTCCCTTTGAGTTCATTGTTTTATCATCACTGATTTTTGAGGGTTTTTTATGTTTTGATTAAAAATCTTTTATTGGGAACATGATTTTTCAATAGTTTCACCTTTCTGTGGCTGTTTTCTGAGGAGAAGTTCTTAATTTTGGTGAACTATAATTTACCAATTTTTTTTCTGTGTGTGTGTGTGTGTGTGTATCTCTTTCTAACTGAAGATTACAAAATTTTCTCCTGTGTTTCCTTTGAAAAGTTTTATAGATTTTGATTTTACATTTAGATTTATGAGTCACTTTGAATAAACGTTTTTCCTGTGGTGAAAGGCATAAATGAATATTTATATTTTTGCAGTAGGTATATTCAATTGCTTTAGTGCCATTTGTTGAAAATCCAGTTCTTTCTCTACTACTGAGTTTTCTTAGCATCATTTTAAAAAATCAATGCTCATTGATAGGTGGACCCATTTTTGGACTCTTCTTCACTCTACTTCTTTATTCTATTTGTGAACTTTAAGACTGTGATATATTTTAAAAACTTTTAACTCTTGAAGCAGCTTGTTGACTGTCTTTCCATCCATCTCCTCCTCTTTCCATGTTCCTCAACAGGGAAACTCAGTGTAATTTTCTCTTTCAGTGAAAGTTAGACAAAATGAATTTAGCCAGTGATCACAATTACTCTAAAAATATCTTCCTGCCTTTTTAATTTTTTTTAGTTATCAGTGGGCTTTATTTATTTATATTTGGTGCTGAGAATAAAACCCAGTACCTCACACATGCCAGGCAAGCCCTCTTCCACTGAGCCACAACCCCAGCCCCTCTTCCTGCCCTTTGCCAGTTGTGTTCCCAGTTTCCATTTTATTTGGTTTGTGCTTCTTTTGAGAGGAGAAGGAGGTGCCCCTGAAACATTGTGATACACTATTTTCTATTGCAGAGAAACATATACAAGTCAGCATAAATCATCAAATTACTCATGTGGGGTGAGAAGCAATGGTGGAAAGATTGTGGAAAGAACAGAAATGAACACTAAAACCCCTCTAAAGATTTCCTGCTAATAAGTATGTCAATTTCTAAATTATACTCATTTGTTCTCTGTCCTTTGCTTTTTTAATACACAGAGGGAAAATGTTCACTTTCACTTTAGACATGGCATCAGGGGATCTCAAAAGCAGAGCAGGCCAGAAATCCCAGGGAAAGAGGCAGTTGAGCCTGTTTGAGAACAGGGCTTTCTCAGGTAGGATATCACTTGTAAATCCAGCTGTCAAACTATGAGGGACGTAGCTTCAGAAGAGGAAAGAGCCAGCCTGAGGGAGGAGTGGGAGAGTTGGCATGTAGCAAACTACAAGGCAGGGAGGGCAGTTATCTGCCCTTTAATAGGTCCAACCTGATTGGCGGGCTCCTTGTTGATGCTAATGAGGCTATTTTTATACTCATAGCTATATTATTTCCAGCAATTGTCATGGTTACATGGACAAAAGGAGAAGGCAATGGTAAACTTTCTGAATAAAGGAGATGGCATGAAATTGGAATCATTTAATCATTTATTCTAACAACAAAAACAGGTGCTTTCTAAGATGAGTTAATGAACTCTGGTTTACCCCTGAGGCTATACTCTTCCACTGACATCAGTCTCCTCATCTGTTAAAATGAGGGGGTTGGAATAAATGATCTCTAAGATCTCTTTTAGCACTGAAAATTCTATGATTCTATGATTACTTAATTTTTTTTCTTAGTTACCAAAGGTTTTGCAATTGCCAAATGTAGAAAGTTAGCAAAGGAAACTTAACTTGGAAAGTTAGAAATTTTACTTACAATGTACGTAAGTTTGATTGTGAAAGGGAAATGAAATTTAGATATAGATATTAGAATTAAAGAAATTGATTTCTAATATAGTTTGAACTACTTATAGTAACCTGCCCATGTAGTGGCACATTGAGGCAGTTGGTGGGGGCATGAAAGTATTTTTTAAAAATGCCTCTGGCCCTGGTTAGAGGTGCAATTTTATGTCCAGGATAGGCTAGTTCTTTGCTCAAAGAGAATAACCTGACATCTGTACTAACTCCAGTCCTTGTCCAAAGTGGTTTTCAAGTACAATTTGGCAGGAACAAATCAGGCTAGGGGTGGATGTGGGTCTCATTTGCCATTTGTCAAAGCTATGCCTGACCATATCAGATCCTCATCTCTAGACTTGAGCAGACCCCATTGAGACACTGAAAATATGAATCAGAATTTTGACGGGAATCCACGAGAAGATTTTTAAGGCTGTTACATATCTGGGTTATAAATGGGCAGGATTTTCGATTATGTATCTTTATATCATAAACCCTATGGAGAATTATTATATTACTGGTATCAACTGCTTGAAAATATTAGCTCATTAATCCCCTATTTTCATTCATAAAATCAACTAAATTTCTTCCAGTCAATACTTACCATTTGGGGAAATAGGATAAACACCCTGAGATTATAGATAGATACGTTTAGCCTTAGTATAAAGAAGCTTCTGTAGCCCTATATTCAAGAGACTTAAAACTTAGTCGGACAGATAAGACCTAGTTAGCAATACATGAACAGTGTTGGTAGGGGCCCAGGGAATAGAAAATGTACATATATTAGATGTATACTGTGTACCAGATGCTCAGTATACACTACACTGTGAGGAAGGGTCCACAATTTCTTTTCCATAGATTAAAACCCTGTGTCTCAGAGGGTTAAAAATAAAAAAAAAAAAGAGCAAAATCCATGATTACACACTTTATAAGCTTTTGTTCTGGAGTGTGAATCCCAGTTGGTCTGATAACACAGCCTGTCCAATTTCCTCAACATCAGGAATGGAAAAGAGACTTCAGCCCAAGTGCCAATGCTGAGTCACTGATGGAGCTATGCTTTAGTCAGCTTTTGTTTTTTTCTGCTGTGACTAAAAGACTTGACAAGAATAATTTTAGTTGGAAAAGTTAATTTTGGGGCTCACAGTTTCAGAGATCTCAGTCCATAGATGGCTGACTGCATTTCTCAGGGCTCAATGTGGGGTGAACATTATGGCAGAAGAATGTGGTGGAGGAAAGCATCTGAAGACGTCTCACCAGGAATCAGAGAGAGAGAGCTCTGCTCAATAAGGACAAAATATGTACCCCAAAGACCCAGTCCCAATGTTCCACCTCCTTCAGCCACACTGTACCTGCCTTTAGTTATCACTCAATTAATCCCTATCAGGGTATTAATTCAATGATTGGGTTAAGGCTTTCATCACCCAAACATTTTACCTCTAAACCTTCTGGTATCATCTCACATATGAGCTTTTGGAGGGCACCTCACATCATAGCAAGCTAATAAGAGAGTTGATTGAGAAAATTTCTCAATGCTCATCTGGTATCAGAGGGAAGCACCTTGGACTACTTATGATGTGACATGGATTCTATAATTTCTTATCCTACCCTAGCATCTGCTGACTATGTGAGTGACACATGACTAAGTTATTGGAGGAATGAAAAGGAAGGAAAACTGAGTCTGCAGTGTCTAGGGAAAATTTCTTCAGGAAAAACTGCCAGATGAGTCATCCTCAACTGGTGGGTAGAATTTGGGCAAGTGGACAGAAAGCAAAGCAGTCATCCAAAAAGAGTTCTAGAAGTAGAGGCAACAAAAGAGCAGACTTTTAAGGCAAAGATGGTGCAAGTTTTATGAGGCTGAGACACTTGCCTTCACGCCTGTGTTAACAATGGGGCGATGGAATACGAGTGGATCATTTAAAACGGTTCAAAGCCCTTTCGCATTTAAAACGCTTGAACAATCTTCCTGTGTTTCATTAGTTGCCAATAAGTTATCTCTTTGTTTCTGCGTTTGGTTTTATGGATTCTATTGTTGTAATGATGAGAGCACAGGGAAACCATGTAATGACAGGGAGAAGCACTCGCTGGGGGAAAGAAAAAACACTTTGAAGCTGTGGGGCTCCCAGCCTGCATCTGGGCACAATACCAGCTTTGCTGCAGCTGAAGAACTTGCCACAGAAACAGCTGGCAATGACTACACTTCACCTGTAATAAAGACAACAGATTCAGACCACTCAGCACACTAATCAATGATTTAATAATTGTGTCAATAAAACAGATTATTCAATTGGCTTCAGGGCACTCAAGCCCCGCCTCTGCAGTTATATACTGCCTTTGAGAATGACCTGTCTTTTTCAACAAACTCACACATCTCCCTTCAGTACTTTCATTTTAAGACTCTCTTGGTTACAACTTTTATACCAAAATATATTGGAACATGATATGCCCCTAAGACCAGTGTTTATTGACATTTATGAAAGTGCTAGGAAATTCCAGTGAGCGAAGAGAGCCTTTCCCCACTCTGTCTGTCTAGGTTTGTAGAATCTGTCCTTGATGGCCTCATTGTCCCACTGGGGGTCGTGAAACATCTTTTGTCCAAAGGAGCTGCTGCTTCCTGGGATTCATCACAGACTGGTATGACTGAAGGGGTTTTGCCAGATAGCCTATCTACTAGAGTCTACTGCATTTTGCATTTTCACTACCATTTTCTTCATTCTTTACAAAATCACAACTGGTTTTAAACCCAGCCACGGTTTTATTTAATCATAAGTAGAGTTTTGTTTCTTATTGAGGATCTAGGGCAACATTTCCTCTCTACCTACTAGTGGTCAAATGAACAGATGCAATAGAGAATAGAGACATTCCATCTTGGCTCTGCACAGTAGGCTGCCAATATTCTCCTGTTCTCGGCCATCCTCATGCTTATTTCCCTTAGTACACGGCAGTGGGAGGCGTGTGTGAGTTTGTCAAGAGTGTAAAATGACTGTGAAGAATCCTAGCACTTCTCACGATCACTTTGCTGCCACATCTTCCTCAGGAGTTTTACATAGTGCTTCTTTGTCCACCTTATCTTCTTAATCTCACAACAAATGATTCAACTGAATATCTTTTAATGGTCACATATTAGTTAAACCAATTAGATTTTAGGAATCCAAGCCTGAATGACATTGAGTCAGCTAGAGTCAGGTCTTCCCACGTGGTGAGATTGTCATGGAATTTGATTTTTCTGAGAGAAAAAAATAGAAATATTCATGATTGCATAATCTGCTCTTACAACTCATTGGTAGGCATACAGGATTTCAAACAGGGACTCACGGGGGTTAAAAAAAAAACAGGACCTTCTTCTCACTGTCAGGGGAAGCTTATTTTATTTTATTTTATTTATTTATTTTTTAAATAGAGAATTTGTTTTGGACTCCTTTCCAGAAACCAGGCTCCAGGTACTTCTTAAGAATCCCAAGCTCCTGCCTGGTATCAGACTGCCTGATGCAGTGGGTTGGTGATTTTTCTCTTTAGAGTTTAGGCATTCTTTTTTTTTCTTGTCATTTGTATTTCATCTGTGAACCCTGGTGCTCACTTGGAGACAATCAGATAAGTCTCTTGCAGCATTCTCATATGTAGCATGGACCTAGGCCAATTTTCCTTGTATGGAATTATTATTTGCTTATGTTGCATTATTTCTAAAACTCCCTCTACTATCACTTTCCTTATTCCTGATTTATTGGGTCCCCATAAATTAAAGGCTTGATCTGAGAGGAGATTGTGGTTGTGCTATGGGTTTATGCATTTTAATGGGTTTGATTAAGGGCTAAAAAAAAAAGATTCAATGCACAAAGGAATGAGTCAATAACAGTAGGATTTCAGGCAGTGTTACAGGTATTGTGGGATATACTTTTGACCAGAGGCCCTGCCTGACTCCATTCAGATTTCATGGAATAAATGGGTGTCTATTCTATAAGCAAAAGGACAATATCTTTTTTTCCTTTTTTCCCTTCATAATTTTGAGACAAACCATTTGGTAGAAAGCAGATAATGGCTGGTAATATCCATTATGTATAGCGGCCAATTTTATTAAAGATCTAGGCATTTCCTCCATTGGTGGCATACTTAAAAAGTACTATTGGCATCCTGTCCCTCTGTGTTACCAGTGAATGACATGTCAATGTCTTGATGCCTGATCTTAATGATTTACAATCTGCCATTTCTAGAGCCCTGAGATGGCTTTCATCAATGTTGACACATGGAAAATGGCAAAGAGCATTAGTAAATTCCAAATATAAATATGAGAACACACAGCATATAAACACACACACACACACACACACACACACACACACAAACACACACATGCATACATACATACATATAAAGGTTAATTCATCAAGCCAAATTAATGAAACCTAGCACAGATGGTGAAAGCAACATTTCATTCATCCATCTAAGATGCCATGGTGACTTTTTTTCTCATCACCATCTAAGAAAATCTTTGATTATTTAAGTGTTGTCTATTAATATTTATATAATGTTTTCTATTGTATAATTTGTGAAACATTCTTTCAAGGACAGAATGAGGTGATAAATATATAAATATTTTGAAGATTATAAATTGGAAGTTGGTAGATCTATTTCATCATAATTATGACTATGATTATTTCCATGTTATTATTTACTTTCAAGTTTTCGATTACAACTTTCTAGGAAGTAGGGCAGATATTAGTTGAATTTCTGTTGTGAGAAACCAAATGGCACAATCATGGATAAGACACAGGACATTGCAGAGCAGCAGAAACAGTGATTCAGAAGCCAAGGAATTGAATTTTATTCTCAGTTCTCCTGGTAACAAACCCTATGCTCTAGGAAAACCATTTAATCGTACTTAGTGTTTGAATTTTCATCTATGAAATGAGGAGGCAAATCATTCAATGTTGTATCCAGGTTAAATTTTCAGATACTTGTGGAATTAAAAAAAATATATAAAGTCACTCAACAGAAAAAGTTTCTACTATAAAATCTTTCCTTCAACATAAAAATCAGCTTTGGTGTAGTCCACATATCATGTAAGGTTGTAATAATTTGGGAAACAAGTACTTTCTAAAAATTGTTTTAATGCCAACAGACTGTTATCAGTTGTATTGGTGCCAGGATATTATCATGAGTGGTAAGAACTTGAAAAAAAAATAAGCATAAACAAAAACAAAATCTTGAGGGAAAATACTTCACTTCCACTTAATTTTTTAAACTCTGATTTTTTGACCACAAAGAAGTAGTAAATTTTTTTCTTTATAAAAATGTTTTTTTCTTCCTTTTCTCCACTTTCTTTCTTCTTTTCTTCCCTCATGAACCATGCAGAAAAATAGAGAAAATCAAACCAATTAGGCACTAATTGAGAATGGGAGTGGTCTAAACCATTTCTCTCAGTTGTTGGTAACTTCCTGAGAACACTTCTCCTTTGTTCTCTTCATATGTAGAAGAGGAAAAAGAGACACAAAGACAATGCAGTGGAAAATGCATTTCCAGCAGTCCCCTTCTAGGAAGCCATAACATTTCCATATAATGTGCCCACATAATGGACCCAAACTCTGTAATCTTCTTTATCTTCCTCTGACATGGTGATAATCAGCAAATAGCTTAACACGCTAGGATTTCTCCATTATAAATCTGCTTTGATAAAACTAACTGGATTAAATTACTCTTAGTAAAAAACAGATGGATCCTACTCTTGGAGGTCTTATCAAATGGTGATATTTGAACAGCAATCTGAAGACAGTGAGGAAGCAAACCTCTATTTTCAGATCTGCATGGAGGCTAAAGAAAGAGTATGTGCAGAACCCTTGAAGCTTTTCTTGAGACAGTGAGTGAGGTGCTTGGTTAGAAATAGCAAGAGGGCCAGCATGCCTAGTGTAAATACAGGAGAGGAAAAGTGGTAAAGGATGATATTATGATGAAGAGGGACAGGAGATTTCCTAGGCTTCTGTAGGCCATTGTAATAAAATGGGGAGTCATTAGAGGGTTTGGACAGAAGAATGATTTTGAGCCATGTGATGTCATAAGAGGATATTTGTAAAGATGAATAGGGAGTGTGGTTAAGAGACAATAGAATAAACCAGGGGATGGAGGATGATACTTTGGAACAAACTGCTAGTGATGAAGATGGTGAGAAATGGTCTGGATCTTTTTTTTTTTTTTGTACTGGGGATTGAACTCAGGGACACTTATCACTGAGCCACATTCCCAGCCCTATCTTGTATTTTATTTAGAGGTAGTTTCTCACTGAGTTGCTTAGCACCTGGCTTTTGTAAGGCTGGCTTTGAACTCTCAATCCTCCTGTCTCCTCCTCTCTAGCCGCTGGGATTACAGGTGTGTGTTGGATCTATTTTGTTGGAAGATTTGACACACTTTGTTAATGGAGTGGACAAGGGGAATGAGAGATATAGAGAATTATAGGGTGATACAGAGGATATAGCCAGCAACTAAAACTATGGAATTGCCATCAACTGAGATGGAAATTTATTTGCAGAGATAAGTTTTTTAATGCTGATATGAGAAGGAAATGTTTTCTAAATTTCTAAATTGAGTAATTATTTTCATCAATGCTTAAATTTAAGAAATAAAATTGAGAAATAGATAAAAATCCAGGGTGAAGCCATCCCCTTGGTTTCATTTATTATTCAGTTAGTATATACTATAATCTCTTACACTTTAAAAGCACTCCACTAGGTGCCCAGAGAGGTAGGAAAATGCTCAATTATGAATTATCCTATCGGCACATATATGATAGTGTTACAGATAAGGTACCATGATGTTGGGGTATAGGAAAGTGATTAGGAGGGGGTGATGTGTGATATGGCTATAAAAATGGAATGACATTTTATATCCCAAGATGAATAGTCATATTACCAAAGCCAGAAAGTTCATGGGGGAGGAAAGGAATTTTCTTTTTTGTTAATGACTTTGTGAAATTGTTTAAATAATCTGAAAGAATGATCTAGACTAGACTTTATCAAACCCTTATGTTCAGTGATACAATGAATTCACTTGTCTCATCTGTATGTAGAATGGCGCTAGCTATTTACCATCCTTGGGAGTACTGAGAAAATAATTCCATGGTGAGAAAGGCTGATCCAGTCTGTAAGGGTCCTAATGCAAGGTTATATTTGTATGTATCCTAAATTCAAGGTTATATTTAATTAGAATAGCCAAGCTCAGCTTCTTGTCAAACCTTCATATCTAACTCTGTAAGCAAATAAGATGGGTGGTAGATGGGTGGTAGGTCTGATGTCTGTTAAGTTCGACATCAGGTGAGAGACTGTAGGTAAGTGAAAATAGCAAAAGAAATAAAAGGAATTGCTTTTACTCTTGAGGGTTTCATAATCTAATTGGGAAGACAAACACAAGGACAAAAACATGAGAGCAGCTTCACAGCATGATCTAAATACTGCCCAGTGATATCCTAGTCTTTGAATGTGGACAAAGGGTAGGGATATGATTTGCATTCAAGAATAATCAGGGTTGGCTGGCTTGAATCAGAGAGGACATCCTTGAGGACCTGGATCTTAAAACAATATTGGAAATTCATTGACAAGTCAATTTTTAAAAATTGACATTCAAAGCAGGGATTTTACGAGCTAAACAATTAAGACTGTGGGAATGCTGATACTCAAATGTCGTTCCTGATTTCCAGAATACCTGTTCATGAACAAAAATCTTTGCTTCACTCAAATTTGTATTTCTTAGGTATGCTGGATTTTCCTTTCCTAAAGGCTGACATCTGTCTAATACTTAGGCTGTGAAAATGCCTTTTTGGATAGGTTCTTTTCATTGACAGTTATAAAAGATCCTTTTGGAAATCACTGCCTGCTGCTGTTACAAAATGGAACTCTAATATGGTGAAACTTCAAAGGAAACACCAGATTCCACACTGGCAATCCCCTATCCCCAACGCGTGGGAAACTGACTGGCAAAACTTTGTCTCTCGGGATGTAGACTTTGGAAGGGTTTCTCTTTTGACTTAGCAGGGGTCAAACCTTGGAGCTCTGTGTGCAAAAACTAGAGATTCCCTATACACATTTTAGACAATGGGCATTGTACTGGATTGTTCCAGTGCCTACTTTGTGTAGTATGTTTTTGAAATCAACAATTTGCAACGGTAAACATTTGAGGTGAAATGTCAAAGGGTGAGAGCTGTCTCATGAGGAGAGGGAATGGCTGTGTGCCTTCTGAGGGCACTTGGAGGGAGGCTGGGAGAAAGTGACAGTGCCCTGTGATACCTGAGCCCGGCACACTGAAATATCACATAAGTGATGCATAGCATTTAATGAGTCGGGACTGAAAACTTTAATTAGCTTGTAGGGCTTTTTATTATTTTATTTTTTGTTCATTATATTTTCTTCTCAGTCTCTGTGGATGTTCTGCATTTTCATCATCAAATGACTGCCTGGCTATTTTTGTCAAACAAGAAGCCTGAAACCATCAAGTCTGAGTGTGGAGACAGTCTGCCCGCTCTGTCAACAGGATGAAAGTGATTCTCGGGCTTTTTTAATTACAAGGATAACATGTTCGCTCATCTAATAATGAAGATGGTTAGCAATTTTAAATTTTAATAATCAATTACTGAAAGTAATTCTCCATTAAACCACAAGAGAGCCATTAAATCTCAAAAGATGGAACATGCTGTATGTAACAGTAGCAAATTTTCTATTTTTAAATATCATTAGGGAATATCTGATTGTTTCATTTCTCTGCATTTCTTCTACCTTTTTCCTCATGCAGACCATCTCATTTTCTGCAGGAAGACAGCACATGATCTTATAAATAATAAAAGAAAACCCTTGCAAGACTTGATCCAGGGGTGTGAAATATGTGCTAAGGATGTAATTTATTTCAGTCTGGCATATTTTGACTGAATAATAAGGAAGGTGACTAATTAATATTATACTATGCAGTGGGCAAGGCAGCACAGTGGGCTAATCCATGCTCCTTTCACCTCTGGAGACCTGTATCCAAGCCTTAGAGGAGCCACAACTGGGGAGCAGGGTGTGGGGGAGGGGAGACAGAGGAGTTGAGTGTCTTTTCCTGGCTGTGAAGACCTCTTTCCACATTCTAGAGCAACCCTGAATGTCAGCCTCTGCTCTGGGAAAATGATGGCTTGTCAGTTACGGCAATTTGGCAGACTTGTATGTCTGAGGGGGAAGCTCTGACAGACCTCCCTGTAGTCCCTCACTGGCTCACTTTTATCCCACCAAATACATGGAAATACATGGAATACGAGGGTTGGTGTGTGTGTGTGTGTGTGTGTGTGTGTGTGTGTGTGTGTGTGTATGTGTGTGTGTGTATGCATGTGTGCACATAAACAGGAACATGTTGGAGTGACTAGAAAGAAGTGAATGATTTTGTGTCAAATCAGTTTATCTTTTTGGAAGAAGATGATTCACTTCCTCAGAATTCCAAATCTCAAAGAGTAGAAAGGCACTGTGATTTATTTCTAAGCTGTTTGATTGGCTTTCACATAAAGGAAAGGGTGTCATCTAGATAGTGGTACTGCACTCAGTGCCCAGTAACTTGCCATATGGTTTGTGGGATTCAGGGAACTTGACTGTTTCCAGCACTCTAAGTAATGTGGCCAGAGATGAGGTTCTTATTGTCTTATCTTTGATTGTTTTTCTGATGGGGAACATGCCTGAGTTTCTGCATTGTGTTGACATTTCCAATGAGCAGGTCCCTGCTTCCTTCAGCAGGGATGAAAGCAGACTCTATGCCAAGCCAGGCAGAGTTGGGTGAGGTGAAATTGGAGGTAAGAGTACGTAAGGGAGATTCCATGGTATGGATAATTAAGATGCAGGAAATTTCAAGTATCTTAATGTTGTAGGGTTCCTATTGCTCTCTTATTCTGCTACTTGGAATTTAATCATCATTTGAATCTTACCAGGGAGAAGCTAGCTTGGTGGAGTTAAGGAATGTGTACTGAACCTTGTATATATTGATCTTTGTGGGCACATCTGAGGAATGACTCAATGAAGGAGATTAAAAAGAAATTATTTGTTAAAGTTCAGGTTTTGATGTGGGTTTCAATTATCTGGGTATGAAGACTAGTCCATGATCTACCTATCTACAAATGCTATGTGTAAGTGGGGTCTGTGTGTGAAAGTGATGCATTTCAGCTCAGATAGACCCATCACCTCTGGATTATATTGGTACATTTAAAGAGTCAGAAATCCTCTGTCAATAACATCTGTGGCTGCTGTTGGGAAGAAAATCCTGATTCGTGGGTTTGGTTCTAATTGATATCCTAGTGCATTCTTGTATGTTCTTTCCCATCCCATTTTCAATAGAAAGAAATCTCAAAAGGGCACATAATAGGAAGTATTGCTTGCTTTATTTCAAATCTATGCTTAGAGACAAATTTTAGCTCCTGTTGCTGTAGTTTAGTAAAGCTGCTGTTTTGGGGACATGTGTGTTACTTCCATAATTGGTATAAAAGTAAAGTGACCCATGGCATGGGGAACCTAGGTACATGATGACTGCTAGTTTTGTTAGGCTGTTTTGAATTGGACCCTGGAGAGCATTCAGGTCACTGGGCAACATGAACTGGGCTCTTGGCTATCTGGTTTGAAGGTCAGATTGTATGTTTCCTCCACCAGAAATCTTTACTACTTTGCAGTGGTTTCCCTAATATCTGATATTGCAGAGGCATCTGGAGGGAAAGGACAATGCCAAATCCTCTTTATTTCCCTAGTAGTTGGGGCTTATTTTCTACAGGTGAAAAAAGTTGTCCATGACTTCACCAAAGAGGATTCCATTTCACAGAGAAGACAGAAAGCCAGCAGAGGCCACTTCAGGGAATCCTCTATTGCTTGGTCAGAAACAGGTAACAGTAGGGCAAAACCTTAGGGAGGCCTCATACACCCAGGGGAGGAATGGAGACACAATCAGGTAACCTTTCTAGAAGGTTCATAGTTAGAACCATAGAAAGTTAGGAGAAACAAGAAAGCTCTGGCTATAAATTCCCATCTTTCTGGGAAGAATTTGAATGGGTCATGAGGATCAGGTGGGTAGATTACAGCCCTAACCACACCAAAAGCATATAGGTTTTGAAGTTGAACTGTGTTTTGCTGGAATTTCAGCTCTACTGCTTATTGCCACTGAACCTTTTGCAGCCTATGTACTCTTTAAGATTCATGTTCTTTCATCTGTTAAATGAAGATGAAAATAGGGCAGAGTTTGTCACTCTCTACACTGCTGACATGTTGGATTGGATTTCTTTGTTGTGGGGGCTGTCAAGTACATTGAATGATGCTTAGCAGCATCCCTGACCTACACCTCTTATATGCCAATAGCACCACCATTCCCCAAAGTTCTGACAACCAGCATGGTTCCAGACATTGGTGAATGTCCCTGGAAGCAAAATGGTGCTAGAAGAAAACCACTACAAAAATGTTTTAGTAGGAATACTGAGGTCTACACAAAGAATTCAGAATTGTATCTGGCATGCAATTATCAATAGATAATTAGATATTATTTTTGTCCATAGGTAAAAATGTGAGTGATATTTGTGGTATTTTTATTATATATTAAATAAGGTAGAGATGAGAAGATTCCAATCACTCTCTCAGTTATGTATGAATATTCTTAGTTCAGAGTTTCAACTGGCTCTGCTATTTTTGCTTTGAACAGGGGGAAGCAGGTTAAAAAAAGACATTGTTTTTTTGTGTTATCATTCTTAGTTCATGCACAGTATGCAGATACACTCACAGTTCACCTGGTAGAGGTTTGCATGATAGCAGCTGCATGATTAATTGATTAAACACTGCAGTGTTGATAGCATATTCTGGAAGAACAATTACAAGCTCCCCGATGTAATAGATGTCTTGATGTTGCTTAGCTGTCCACGATATTCTTATTTAGAAAGACATTCGTGAAATTTATATGTGGGCTTCCATTAAAAAATCCTCTAAACTTGCTTCTTCACCATAGAATGACTTACTTGTTTTGTTGACATAATCTAAATAAGAAGGATGGTGTTCATTTCTGTTTATTATGTACATTAATGTCTTCATCTTGTTTGCTATTACTTGATATCATATACAATCATATAATCATTCGAAGTGCAATTCTGGCTTCTCCTTGAATTCAGCGATTAAAAACCAACCACACAACATGATCCGCTGAATTTGGCTTCACATCAAACTCCCACCAGTTCTTGGGTAAAGGCAAACTGCAGGCTACTAATAAGAATAGGCATGACTAACCAAGGTAATTTCTTCCTGCATTAATCTTAAAGTCTTTAAGAGTCATCAAGGTTTTATTTATATGGCTCCAGATTGAACTGTTGAATTTTGCAGAAAGCATTAAAAGTTACACAAGGGAGATTAAATTGAAACAAAAGACACATCTGTCATTAAGGTAATATTAAAGAGAATGGAGGGAAATTTGTAGTTTAGAGCTGGGGATGTGGCTCAAGTGGTAGCGTGCTTGCCTGGCATTTGTGCGGCCCAGGTTTGATCCTCAGCATCCCATACAAACAACGATGTTGTGTCCGCCAAAAGCTGAAAAAGAAATATTAAAAAATTATCTCTCTCCTCCCTCTCGCTCTCTCATTCTCTCTCTAAAAAAATGTATAGTTTAAGCTCTAAAAATGTAAAAAAAAATGTGTCTCTGTGTGTGTGTGTGTGTGTGTGTGTGTGTGTGTGTGTGTGTTTTAAAGATTTTGGCTAAGAAGAGCTACCTTTCAACTTGCACTGGAAATATTTGGGTTTGATAATCTCATTGAATATGTTTATGGTTAGAGTGAAATTGGGAGAGAAACTTATGAAACATCTATCTGACAGGTATGTTAGGCAAGCACTTTGGACAAATGGTATTAAAAATATTATTGGGGCATAATGTATTCGATTAGATTTTTTTCCAAAATGTAAAGTAATTTGAAGAACCAAATAACAAAGTTGTTTTTATTCCATCTAAATCTGTATCATATGATATTCAAGGCCTCTGGCAGTTGCTATTCACCAACTTTTTCATTCTTACTTCCTCTATAAGTTTATTAGTTTCAAATATAAATTTTCATGCCTTCTTTCTTGTGGTTTGGATGTGAAGGGTCTCCCAAAAGCTCATGTGTGAGACAATGTAAGAAGGTTTGGCAGAGAAATGATTGGGTCATAGCCTTCACCTGATTAGTGAATCAATCCCTAATAGGATTAACTAAGTAATAACTGGAGGCAGATGGGATGTGGCTGGAGGAAGTGGTTTATTGGGGGCATGGGTGATATAGGGTATATATTTTGTATCTGAAGCATAGAGTCTCTCTCTCTGCTTCCTGATCTTCATGTGAGCTGCTTCCCTACACCACATTTTAACACCATGTTGTTCAGCCTCAACTTGAGTCCCAAGAAATAGAGCCAGCCTTCTTTGGACTAAGAACTCTGGAACCCTAAGCCCCTAAATAAATATCTTTTCTCTTACAATTGTGCTTATCAGTTCCTTTAGTCACAGCAGTGAAAAAGCTGACCAAAACTTTCCCTTTTCTCTTCAGAAATTCATTTTCATCTCTTTTTTGATGTTCTAGATGAAAACCCATCCTTCCAATCCTCTTTCTTTGTTATGCTTATGCATGTTGCTAAGTTTTTATTTCATGTTCTCTGCTTTCATAGGTGAATACTTTATTACATTATTTTGTACTGGTTTATAAAACATTTATGAATTTTATGCTGAAAGCATGTGTTTTGTATTATTTGAATGTTAACAATCATATATAAAATTTAATAGCAGTTTTTTTTTTTTTTATAAGCCATGCAAGTAGATTGTTGTATCATGGAAAGAATAGACTGTCTTTGACTTTTATTTTTCTCAAAGTACCTACCAAGGTGTTTTGACTGTATAGAAAGTATGTGTTGAATGAATTAATGCATATTGTATTTAACTATTTTAAAGTTAAGTTTTATGAAGGATTTTTCACTTAAATGGATAAAATTATATGATGAATTTGCATAACAACCAATAACACCACCAAAATTATCACTTCTGTAGAATGGTGGCCTTCTACAATCTAGTTTAATTTTCATTTAGTAGGTACACAATCTGAATAATAAATTATGAACTTGGCATAATCTCAGCGATCCAGCCAGAAGAATATTTGATATTTACTCCTTCCCTGCATTTGTGGTACCCCTCCCTCATTGATTAGATATTGTCAATAAAATACACTAATCTAATACAAATATTGTGGTAAATGGTTGCCCTTGATTTTCAAAGAGGGTCAATATATAGCATGTTGGAGTTAAGCTCATGTTTTGGAGGTTTGCAAATGGGCATAAGAGTCTGACTTTATTGTTCCTTAACTGGGAGAATTCAGATTAGTAACAAACCGTAGTTTTGTTTATTTCTTAATTGAGATTAATAATTGTATCTGTGTCAAAGCACTTAACTCATTTGACATATTTTCTATGGCATATAAAAATTGCTAGTAAATGTTATCTATAATTGCTAGCATTCTTGAGCCTTTAAAAGAATTCTAGTTAATTTAATCTATAACTTTACCAAATTTATATTATCCAAATTTATATTAATTCATATATACCAATGATTGAACCCAGGGGCATTTAACCACTGAGCCACATTCCCAGGCCATTTTTGTATTTTATTTAGAGACAGTGTCTCACTAAATTGATCAGAACCTTGCTGTTGCTGAGGCTGGCTTTGAACTCACAATTCTCCTACCTCAGCCTTCCAAGCCAACAAGATTTCAGGCATGGGCCACCATTCCCAACTTATTCCATTTATTTTATTGTACACTGTAAAGAAATGTATGTATATCCATTTATTCTACCTTGTCAAATCCGCCCCCAACCCCACCATGGCCCTGACACCAGTTTCTTTTAATCACATTTTTTTTTCTAAATAGAGAAGAAAATTCTTTTGAGTTTGCAGTTTGGATAATTTTGATGTCATAGATATTTTTGTTTTCATTTCCAGGAAAGCTCTAATAATCCTCACTTTGAACATAGCTCTCAAAATCCTTAAAACTTACTTATGATTTTAGTCATACACCTCCTAAAATAACTTTTGTTCTTTCAGAAAGTGAAATGGTGAAAAATAATACTGAGGGAAAACTGTTTATTTTATTCTTATGTAACACAATGCCATTTTAATAGCTGTTTCTTCTTAAGTCATAAACATAAAATTCACATGAAGACCAAATTGGAGATTTCTTTAATTAGTTCTTGTTTTTATTTTAACTTATAATCCTTTTTTTTTTCCAGAAGACTGGAAAAAAATAAATTTATGGAAATGAGTTACATAAAATTAATATTTTAAAACATATTCTATTAGCTCAAATCAAGCTAGTACAAGAGCCTTTCCTTGATCATAAGCAGTCTTGAAGTATGGCTGTGCTAGGGCAAACTCCAAGTACCTACTCTAAATTAATTAATCTCCCAAAGGAAAATGCATTATGCTTATAATTGAAGTTATCATTTCTAATGCCACCATTAATGCTGATTGAATCTTAAATTTGTGTTGGGATCATTTATTTGAAGACACTATATCTCTTAAAAATTCATGTCAAGTACAGCCTATAAAGGTTAATCTATAGTCTTGAAGCTATTTCTTAGGCTTTGGCAACTTGGAGAAGGTCAGATTATGAATCTATGCAAAAATAAAAGCCTATATTTTATGGATTGAGAAAGATACCTATTTTATAGAAAGATAGGGATTGACAATTTAGCTTAAGGGTTTTATTTTTAAAATATAAAAGAGTTGATAGCTCTGTTAACGGTATCACTCTTTAAAAAAAAAAAACTCATTTTGCTAAATCAGAATTTTCATTTTAAAGCATTTCTTTTACTCTACCTATAGTGAATTCTTGGAGTAAGTAAACTCCTCTGATCAATCCATTTCTTTGTGGTCTCCTCCTGGTCTCTTTCACATCTTTTCTTGCATAGAAATTTGGCATCACCATCTACATAGTTGCTCTGTTTAGAAACCTCTGGGGAGGGTTCCTCTTGATGCCACCTTTTTCCTCCATTAGTTATATCCAGTCAATCTTCAGCTTCTGTTTTCTCATAAGTAGCTGCTGAAGGAATAGAAATCATCTAGATCTCTCTATTCTCCCTGTAGTGGAAACAACAGCTCCATAACCAGTAAGAGTAAACCATGTGAAACTGGCATATTATGTCAGACAGAATATCTGTACTGATGATCTATTTAATCTCACCTAAAATATTTTACTCTATTTTTAAAAATTCATTTGTTTCATACTGCAATCACAGAAATCTTCCCCCAAATAATATTTTTCTAAACCGGACATCAGTTCCAAATTCCTTTTTGTAACCTAAAAGATCCTTAAGGATCTGGTCTGTAGTGATTTCTTCAGTACCCATTTTTGAAAATTTCTACTCTTATAATATTGCTTGTCTTATCTCTGGCCTTTGTACTATTGTTTCTTCTACAAGGACTTTTTTTATTGCTTATTTTTATTTATTTATTTTTGAATTTTTCTTGTAATGCTAGGGATTGAACTCAGAGAGCTGTGCATGCTAGGCAAGCATACATAATCTTCATTGCTTTTTTAGACTGGCTTAATCAAATTCATCTTTTAATAAATATTTTATTTAATTTATTTTTATGTGGTGCTAAAGATTGAACACAGTGCCTCACACATGTGAGGCAAGCAGTCTTACCACTGAGCTATAGCCCCAACCCCCCAATTCATCTTGTATTTCAAGATAATCAACACTTTCTCTAACCTCCCACCACCACCCACCCCAGGTCAGAGATAGGAATTCTCTTAGGCACTACTGTAGCATGTTTAATTTAATATCATGCTTGCTCTTTTCTCTCTATTCAGTATGCTCCATGAGGGCAAGGACGATGACTTTTTGGCTGAAACTTGGGCTTCCAGTGCCAAGGCATGGAACATGCTCACAACATTTTTGAGTGAGTTACTTCATCTCTTAACTTAGTCTAAGTTTCAACATATCAAATATGAGGATAATCTCCAAAGAGGGGTAGTAAAAGGCTACTCTTTTTTTAAGTTTTAATTAATTAATTAGTTAATTAATCTATTAACACTTGGTTCCAGGGATTGAACCCAGGGGCACTTAACCACTGAGTCGCATCACCAGCCTTTTTTTATTTTTTGAGACAAATTTGTTTCACTAAGTTATTTAGGGCCTCATTAAATTGTGGAGGCTGATTTGAATGTGAGATTCTCCTGACTCAGCCTCCAGAGTCACTAAGATTATAAGCAAGCATGTACCACCACACCCAGCAGGCTATTCTGATTTTAGACCATTGTACTTCCCTCCAACATCCACTTCCCCAGTATTTGTTTCCTTTCACTTGGGAGCTTTATTAGGTCACTGATAGAGAAAAGGTTTAATGAATGATATCCATAGGACAGAAGAGAAGGAGAAATGAAATGGTGTCACTTATGCAAACCTGGAGGGTTAAATAAGCGCATATTTCATTTCTGGGACTAGGATTTGGTGACTACAGAGAGGCAATAGTGGTCGAACACTTCAGCGTAGACTGTCCCTGGATAATAAAGGAAAACAGAGTTGGGAAGGAGGGCCTTCTGCCCTTTGCACAGCACCCAGAATTTTGTGACTCTCAGAGGATTGGGACCTTGAGTTTGCTAGGCTCAGGTTATAGGAATTAATTGTGAGACTATACCTGGGAGTTCGGAAGGCAGCATTTATCTCATGGGAATATAAAAGAAGTATTCATAACAAGCCAGTCTTAGCACAGACCAGAACTAGATTCAGGGATATTGATGGGACTTTGGTTTTTAGATCTTCATTTCCATGTTCTCCTGTTAATGGCACTCTAAGACATTCTTTGGGGTTTTGTTTATTTATTTTGGACTTCTCCATTCTCCTCTTGAAGGCAGCAAGTTTTCTTATTTTCTACTTTATGTTTTCTTTTTGCTATGTCAAAGCTATTATGCATTAAAAGCATCTATTAGAGCTGAAGCTATCTTTATTATACCTTGGAAGACAAAATTAAGTGAGAAGCCAACTCATCATTATCATGTGACTTTGATATTAATTTCTGATCCTATGCTTCTGAAAGGCTTACCATACTTTTTCTTGTTCACTCAGTTCATTCATTTACAAATATTCGTAATGACCCTCCTATGTGTCAGGTGCTTTTCTTTGTATCAATAATACTGCCTAGATACCATACACACAAAAATATCTGTCCTCCAGATGCATGCATTCTAGCAACATTCAAACCGCTGTTGCTAGTATTTGAAATAGAAAAGAGCCTGGGACTGGGATGGAATTCAAGTATTACCAATGTGATATCACTTAGAGATCCAAATTTGTTTCTCCCTATATGTAATCTGATATCGTGATATCATTTTGAAAGTGATCAGCAAGGTAATGGATGAGAATATGAAAGTCTATTTTGAGGTTTTGACTGTCTCAGCATTTATTCTGCCCATTGATTGCTCATAGCCTTTTGCATAACCTTCGAGTACACTATATATTTATTCCTTAGGCCTTTTTCTGCATCAGGCCACTTGCTCCTGTGTCCCACACTCAGACAAGACCACTCTGTTTTCTTAGGTAATGGATGGTTTATCTGAAAATTGAATTGATGGACTGAAGAGTATTTATGAGTTAATATATATATATATATATATATATATATATATATATATATATATATATATATATATTGTCTAGGTAATATATTTGCATTTCAACAGTGGACATCCTAACCAACCCGTACCCCCTAAAAAGCACCCATGTTGATAATGTCAACCATGTTTTTCAGGCTAATGGAGAAAAATTTTGTTCAATAGGTAGATTCATAATTGCTTCTGAATTTCCACCATCTATGTAGCCATTTGGGAAATACTCTCTTAAAACTCCAACCAAAAGAGAAATGAGCCAGAATTATTATGTGTTTTAGGCCAACTGTTGCATATGCCCTTCACCCTCTTTAAAAAGAAAATGTTGTTAATCTAAAATATTGTGAGATTATTTTCAAATTAGGCTCATTAACAACTTAAAATGCAGTATGGTATGAGTGTCTCTTGTGTTTAACATTATAAAAAGGAGTCGTGGGTAAGACCTCTAAGCAGGACAGGAACCATCATAAGTAAATAGCTGTTTAAGTACAGAGATGCAATCCAGTTACATTGCTGCATTATTTATCATCAGGCTGTTATGCTCTTCCCTTTAGCAATGCTTTATTTTAAATATCAGTACATTTATTGCCTTGGACCCCAAGACTCACCACTCTGGGAGTTATTGGTTGCTACAAGGGCAAAGACTACTTTAGAAACAATCGTAGTCTTAAAGCTTCATGTTTCCCAGCTGTCATTCTCCTGTCATAGTCCTCTTTAAAAGGGTTTGGGGTTCTCCTTGCATTACGTATGCATAACTTCCATTAGTGTTAATCACATGCTCCATTTTAGAGCTGTTTTGGCCCCGCCGGTTAAATAGGCGTTTAAGCAGTTTTTAATGCATTATATGTACTTATTTTTAAAATGAGTATTATATGCCCAATTGACTGGAATGAATACAAAGTCCATCCGGTGAATACAGATTTATAATTGTTTTTAAAGCATGTATTATTTACTCAACCAACCATGACAGCCCTTTTGGAGTCATTCCAGCTGGGAGGGAAACACATGTATATGTCAATATCAAATAAACCTTCATGAAATCTTTTAGTGAGGTTCTCTCAGCTCAGCTTAAAGCTTATCTGACTAATAATTTCCTTTCAACCTCTCTCTTTTCACAAACAAATTCTCAAAATCTTGTTCACTATTTTCAGCGTGCATTCTCATCATTTGTAAACCAGATGAAAGTGACCCAATCCCTCATTCAATTCAAATAAATGCAACAAATTCAGCAAGATATATTCTATATACAGATAAATTAGGCTCTGTTATGAAAGTAGAAAGTATATGTACACTTCTTTCAAGTCAGATATAATTGAGCTAAAGAATGATTTTTATTAAAAATTATCCATAGTATCTAACAATTAGTAAAACTGGGCAGATTCAAAAGAAATTAAGCATACTCCTCTCCTCTTTCCAAACAATTGGACTCTACTCAGCTCCTATAGAATTAAGCATTTTAAGTGTCTTCTCTGAGTTTATAGAGTTATCTTACAATTGTCCCAGGCCTTTAACTTATTTTCTAATTTTAAGTATTTTCACCATTTACAATAGCATTGACCACATATTAGGACACTGGAATTAATTTCTGTTAGCTTTTAAAGCTCAAGGGAAATATATCATGCAGTTTTAAACAATGCATTCAGACCCTAAGCCAAATGAAAGATGCCTGTTCTAGACCACAGCATTAACCATATCTTGTGGTAGAGTTGGAATCCATATTAGCTTTGAGATGAAAATATATTACTCTTTGTCAGAAAACTGTAGCATATAGAACTTTTTGGGGGGCAGGCAGGGTACCAGGGATTGAACTTGGGGGCACTCAACCACTAAGCTACATCCACAGCCCTATTTTGATTTTGTTTAGAGACAGGGTTTCACTGAGTAGTGCTTAGAGCCTTGCTTTTGCTGAGGCTGGCTTTGAACTTGTGACCCTCCTGCTTCAGCCTCCCAAGCCTCTCGGATTACAGGCATGCACTACCATGCCCGGCAGAAAACTGTAGCATATAGAACTTTAATTTATGATTGAATGAAATTTGAGTGTCAAAATTTCAAAAATACTTTATAAAGGCCCTGCTTATATTTAGTAATTCAAAAAAAATAATATACCAGGAAGATGATATTCATTTTCATACAGTACCTATGTGACAATTGCTTCTGTGCTGGTGACCCTGGTAGCAGAAACTGGTGAAGTTTGCAACTACAAACCTGTTAGACTTGAGGTCGAAGGTTCTTGCTAGCATAGTCTTTCCATGTGACAGGACTTGGAGCCCAGGTATGATGCTGCCTGCTGCTGTTTTCCAGTGGTTTCCAAGGGAGGAGGGTGGCATTATGTTTCACAGATGTTCTTATGAGTCTACAAGAAGAGAAAATCAGTTATATCAATATGGTTGAGAAACTAGATAGTGATGGGTGTGATGCAATCTCTTTATTTGAAAGAAAAGCATAAATCCACTATCATAAAATGCATTCTTGAGAAATTTTGATGAAATAAGCTTACTTTATATCATAAAAAAACTCCACATTGAAAGTCTTTTATCTGTTGTCATGTGAGTTTCTGTGCAGATGCTGGAATCCAGGGCATTGATGCTAAAGCACATGCTCTACTG
Organism: Callospermophilus lateralis; assembly: GCF_048772815.1. Taxonomy (NCBI): domain Eukaryota; kingdom Metazoa; phylum Chordata; class Mammalia; order Rodentia; family Sciuridae; genus Callospermophilus; species Callospermophilus lateralis. Next base: position 131,234 of record NW_027516097.1, read on the forward strand.
TTTATTGAAATTCTTAATAATAGATAAATTGTCAGCTTTGGAGCATATTTATGTCTGTGACTTAATGCTATCCCATGTATGATAGCAAAAGCTGGTTAACTTAGTCCTGCTACGTATTTTATACCATTCTTTATCTTTGGGATTTTCCTGTTATTCAGGTTTCTTATTCAAGTTTGTCCCTCCTTCATTAACACCTACATTTCTCTTTCTGTCTCATTCTGTCCTTCCATAAATACTGATTACATATTTGCTTCATGTTCCTCTCTGAATTAAACTTTGAATGAAATACAGTTCAAATATTTCAAACCTTCATAATTTATAAGGACTGTTACATATAACATATAATAATCCAATCTAATAAGGGAATAAACATTGTTGACCAAAAATGCCAGTAGGACAATGTTAGCTGAGAGTCATTGGTGGCTGCAACTTTAAAAATTGTGTTTGACGTGGCATATCTACATGTGTGTTAACCTTTAGCAGGCTACCTTTTAAGCAAGAATCTTTCTTAAATTGAGGAAAAGCCCTTCCTTGAAAGAATCAAAATTATTCTATTAAAAATTACTGGAGAGTTCCTCAATGCCCTTCTGAGTGAATACCTTAGTTAAATATATGTATTTTACAGAATAAAAAAGATAGAGTTAATAAATTCCATACAATAAAATTATTATATATATATAAAAGTAATAGCTTGACCTCAAGATGGAAAGTACTCTCAGTGTCCTTACAAAACCTAACCAACCAAAGCGTAATTTACCAAGGAATAAAAATTTCCATCATACTGTAAAAGGATTGCAAAAAATATTTGCATGCCATTTCCTCCCACTTTATTTCAATGACTTTTAAAATTATGAGAATGTAGGAAAAGCATCTTGAGAGAAGAGCATACATCATTTTTACTAACATTCCATATCATCAGTGTATTTTGTTTTTAAGCTAGCATATTTTCTTTACTATTTTATAAGCAACTTTCTTCCACTTATGTTGTCTTGTGCCATAGTGCAATGTCCTTTGTGAATGGGACACATTCTCTTACATGTATAGGTAACCACAGCAAAATCATGTAGATTAATTGACCTGGAGCATTAATTGCTACACTTCAAGAACTCTATAAACTATCAGGTGAGTTGCAATGTGACATCAAGCATGGTGTTTTTCTTTCTTTCTTTCTTTCTTTCTTTCTTTCTTTCTTTCTTTCTTTCTTTCTTTCTTTCTTTCTTTCTGTTGTTTGCTTGTATTTTAAAATTGTTTTCTATTCCCTGGTTATTTTTCACTTGAAAAACAATATTACTGAAAGCTTTCATTAGCAATAAATTACCTCCATATTTAGTAATCTCTAAAAATACCAAAGTATTTCATTAGTTAGAATGATCTCTACATTTTTCTGAACTTTGTATTAGAAAGGCAACAAATGAATAGCTTTCTTCACATGCCTCCTATGCTACTATTATATTGAAAATAATGAACTAAATAAAAAGCATCAACATTCAAAAAGTACTTTGGTTGCATTCTAGAAAAAGAATTTAGACAAAATTGTGGCTTTTAATGTTTATTGATATTAACACTGTCTCATTCTGTCCTCTTTTGTTCCTTGTTACACAAAAGGAGACTTCATTGAGAACCTACATAGAACCTAACCAACTAAAAGTATGCTTTACAAAAGAATAAAATAAAAAAAAAATGTGAATAATATATGATTGCAGAAATATTTCCACTGCACTTTCTTCCTACTTCCTTTAAAATGCAGGTGTTGTGGTATACGTGTTTCTATATTATTTTTTGAAAGCACAGATCTTTTAAAGATTTTATTCTCCTCTGAAACATTTCTAAATGCTTATGTGTTACAATATTCAAAGTCTACCAACCTGATTCAAAGAAAAAGAAATCTGTTTGGTATAGCAGATATATGCTCACAAAGTCACTATTTGAGAATCAGAAACACATTTCAGTTTTCAGAAAAGAGGAAAATGCACTTTAAGGAGCTAAAGTATTCTGCCTCTCGCTCTCTCTTTCTCAGAACCCCTGGAAATCGACACTGCAGCTGAGTGGATTTCATGTTAGAAAGCTGTCCTAAATACACACTGACAGAAGGACCTTGTGAAGGGATGCAGAGCTGTCTGCTCTCTCACACATGCCACCACATGCTCGCTCAGGTTCTGCATTGTTTAAGAATACTGTTCAAGAGGCCCTTAATCTTATTCTTGAAATACCATGTACATGAATGCAGATTAATGCACATACAGGTATTTCCTGATAGTTTTATGTGTATTAGAAAATATAGAATCACTGTTGGCATCTTTGTTGGTTAAAAAAACATTCTGGTGAGTATTATGATTGATCCAAGCCCCAAAATATGAGTTTAAAAATGAATGGGGGTGCTTTAACCGAGTAGGGTTGGTTTGGCAGGTGCTGTCTTAATTTCCTTGCATGGTAAAATGAAGTGCTGAGAAGAATCCAGTGATATAAAGAAATAGAATTCCTACATATCTTTATTGGATGTGACACAATATAATCAAAGAATGCACATAATTAAGTGCTGTAGCTCAAAGCATCTTTGAAGAAGGGATTCTGCTGATTTTTTTTTATTTTATGTGATTGCTTACAGATTAGTTCTCTATTTGCTCCTAAAGAATATACTTAAACACTCAATCAATGAATAAACTACAGCAGTTTGTTGTAGATTCAATAATGGGGAATGGTGCATTGTACCAGGATAGTCAGATATACCCATAGAAATTGTCAGTGGTCAAAATGCTTCCATTGCCAGAAGGTAGTCTGAAAATAGTCTAGAAATTCAATACAGCATTGACCCTACATTGTATACATGATCCACAGTCAGTTTCTCAAGCATACTTGAAATTTTTAAATGAGCCATTAAAAAAAGCCAGGAATTTTTTTAAAAAATCTATTTGTAAATAAGATTTTGTGTGTGTGTGTGTGTGTGAAATAATTTTTAATGTATTAGTTCAAATGAGTTAAACAGCAAAATCTAATCATGTTTGTTGGAGGTTAAATGCATTTAAATTACTGTATTTAAAAAATAATTTCTAATATTTAAAGTTGCATAATATTTCTATTTATAGAAATATTATATGTGTGTGTATATATATATATATATATATATATATATATATATATATATAGTTAAATGCTCATCTACTTCACTCTCCTAAAATCTGATTAATGAACAACAAATAACCATCTATAAACACACACTTTGTGATGTCTGTCTTATTTCTATTACATTGTTTTTTCCTTATTGTATTATTGGATTAAGAGCAAGTTAAGTGGCAAGATTTCTAAGTAAACAGATTAAAGCCATTTACCAAATGTCACACAAGTATGTTTGCTTCCTACTACATTATGAGAATTGCCAGTATATTTTCATCTAAACACATATCAACTTTATACTCTTTAATTATTAGGTGGTTTATTTGTTTAGTTATTCCAGATTGCTTGAAGATTACAACTTTGCTAGCCTAAAATTGGAATGAGATTAGAAATTAGATTTCCTACCAACAGAAAAAATAACACAAAATGGAATATTCTTAGTGTGGCAATATAAAAATTTCTTGTCATCCTCATTCACAGAGTTTTTTTTTTTTTATTCACAGTTTTAATGCATTGAAAGATGTGCATTTAAACGGCACCTGATTAGGTAAATTCTAGCACCTAATTTGCATATGTTAGGTTTCTAATTTTCAAAATTTTAAGGGTAGCTTCATTGGTATTTTAAGGACTACAAGTATACTTAAACATACTATAGTAAATATTATACATGCATATGTATAAAGATACTTTCAATGTTTCATAGATAGATGTATATGTGAGACAAATTCATTGAATGTTAGAAGCTGATTCTAAAATTTAAGTTTGGTATTTATGCTAATTTGGTCAAATTATATGGACGAATATACAAACAAACATGATATGCTGTGATGTTGAGAATAAAATGCTCTGATAAGCTTTGCACAGCATCTGGTTGATATTGATGCAATTGGTTTTTTACATTTAAATAATACTTGATGATAATGTGAATGTTAATTTTTTTTTCCATATTGGTTGACATGCTTACTTTTTAAAGATATAAGCTAGCTACTACTTTTGGGAAGTTGTATTAAATATCATGATTTATTATTTAATAATTTATTAAGATCTTCACAAAATCTGCATAAGAAAATGCTGTCTATCCAACAATAAGTGTAGAAATAGTAGTTTTACACAGTTAATTAATCCACACTGAATTAATTTTAAAGATTAATTGGTTGTCCTATTGGACTTTCTTCAATGTTAAGATAAAGACTATACTATTCTATAAAACAGCTTAGTTGATTTAATCTGCTTATGAAAGATGTGAATGTTTGCAGTGAAAAATGTTAATGCTTGCGTATTGTGAACATGTCTGTGTGGAACATATGCAAAGTGCCTGGAAGTGGGGTCATTAGATGGGGAACAAATGCTAACTCTCTCTTTCTATTCCACATTCTATATTCATTGTAAAGATTCTAAGGTTTTGTGCCTTTCTATGAGAGAAGACTACATTTTCTAATTTAGGCGAACCAGCTGGGGAATTACAGGTACCTTGAAAATAACACAGGGTATAGAATGAAAATTTGCATAAGAACAAGAGGCTTCAAGGACTAAGGGTACTAGAAAAATTTCACTTCTAGACTGGCTCACAATCATAAACTGATAATAATGGTCCTGAAGCTGGGTTTTTAGTTTGAAACTACATAGGTTCCAAGAGGACAAAGTTGTGACTTTGCCTTGTTCATAGTTGTTTTTCTAGCTCCAAGCACATAATAGGTGCCCTGTTAAGTATTGGCTACTTGAATGGACAAAGAGATATAATTTTCTTTTATTTCCATCTTCTAATTTATTTGAAACTTGATTTAATGATCTTGTGATTAAAAACATAGAACTTTCTATTTCAAATATAAATATTTGAATAAATTTTCTGAGTACTGTTTTTTTCTGTGATTGAAGCTAAATATTCTAAATATTCAGACTCCTCGTGTCAAGGAATCCCTGATCTGCATTTCTTATTCTCTACATATCCTTGCTGAGTGGTATTATACCTAGCACAATATTCCTTCCTCAACTGTAGAATCTGTGGGAGCTCAATGATGTGAAATTATGAATATTCATTTTTTAAAAATAACTTTATATATTTCCTAGCAAAAACCTTTATCGTGATGTTTGGGAGGAAACTCTGAAAGGACTTTTCATATGTCTAGAAATTAGTGCATGCTGTATTTTCACTGAGGCAAATATTTACTAAAAAGAATGGAAAAGAAAATAACCTTTCTTCATTTTTGTTCCCCTTTTCTGAAACCTAAAAGCATTTTGTTTTCCAGAGCTCTATAAAAGTTAAGCACATAAAAGGTTAGGAGCCTGACTTTTTTCTGTCATGTATACCTTTGAAAAATTGGTTTATGAAGAGTCATACATCATGTAGCCAGAAATATGGGAATAGTTAAAGATAAAGGTAAATAGACAAATTGAACTGCTTTAAATCATTTTCCTGGTTTCAGTTTTATGAAAGAGCTTATGAACAAAAGCTGACATTAAGCAATCACAATGGGCTCTTCTATTTGTTTTGGACAGTGGTAAAGACTTTAGTGTCAGAGAGTGTTGCATCAGCAATAGCTACATCAATTTGATTGGTGTCCAGATTTCAAAAATGTTACCTTGTCAAACCATAACCTTTTCCAAGTCTTTCATTTGTCATTGTTTTGTAGATTATATCATTTATTTTACATTACCTGTATCATAAAGCATGGACCATGGATTATAAGATTTTTTTTATTACATACTGGTTGTTTTTATTTTTTTAAATAAAATTAATACCATAGGCATTTGTGTTCAAAAGAGACTAATCAAATATTTTGGAAGGAAGTTTGATTTCATGTAACAAACATTACTGTCACTTTACCTAAGAAGACCTTTGGTTCTTTTTTTTGCTTTGGAAAAAGATATTTCCGAACCATTAGGAGAACATTTTTAATAAATTGAGTAAATATACTGAACTTTTCAGGGTATCTAATACACTAATATCCTGTGGAGAGAAGCTAGCTGTTGAACTTTAAGGTAGGTCCTAGGAATTTGCACAGTGGCATGGTGACAAGCCCCTACTCTTATGAAAACTGCTATGGGATCTTTAATGTCCACACAGGAGAGGAAGGATTTGCGATTTTGTGGTCTCATTTGAAAGACCCCTACATAGTAAACTGCATGGAACTCAATTTATCTACCTCAGAAAGGAGAGAGAAGGCTTTGTAGCACCTGTACCTAAAAATCTAAGAAATTCTGTGAATATATGCCTTCATATTCATGCAGCACCATTCTCCTTAAAAATAATAAAAATAACAAAGTCTATGATCATCAGGTTGATGTCAATAAAAATCCATTAACTTTTCATCATTATCACAGCTGTCGTATCAAAGTACAAATGTTCGTGGGACAAGCTCACCTGCCCTGGTCACTGTGCAGTGGTAGATGAAGACCTTTTACATACCTCTTTGTTGGTTTGCCTTTTTTAAGAATATGTGCTTGATTTCGGTTCCACAGATGGTGAAAGTGTCATTTAAGAAGACTATAAATATTTGCACACAGATAGGTGAGTACAACTTATAAGACATCCAGCTAACAGCCTTTTCCACAGTCTGAGTAATGTGAGTGATGGAAATTAAAAACAAGAAACTTCTAGGAAATGTTGACCAAAAGTATTTTCTTGATCATGATCTTATTCTACATGAGCTAGCACTTGCATTTATGCCTCTCCTGGAGACTGATCCTTTACAAGTGCATAATGTTTTCTTATCATTTGAAATACTCTAATTGTTACTAGAAATATGTTTTAGAAATAATCTGGTGAAATTTGCTGAAACTCCTCAGGATATAAATGTATGAACTATTTCTCCTTAAGAAATTGGGGTATAAAGGAGGAAAACACCATCCAGTATATTTTGATGAAATTCTAGCATTTTTGTGGATTGGAAATCTCTGTGGAATTGGGTACCTCCAGCAATTTTATCCTCAGTCATTCCTTATTTTCTCTCCAAGCACAAAACTATTTTGGTTTGACACTTTTGATTCAGTTGAAAGCTGAGATTGCTATTGTTTTTTTAGATCAGGTTAGCTAAATTGCTTTTTTTAAAATCTGAATACAGTATGTTCCTGCATCAAAATATTATTATAAATTCATGATTTCTTATTCCTTCATTTTTTACACAATTAGCCCACCAACTCAGAAATATATGTACATTCTTTAATATTGAATATACATCTTCCCTGCATCTGTACTTTTGGACAATGAAATTCTATTTCAAAATGCCTCTATACCCAGTATTTTGTAAATCTCCTTTAATTTTTCTCCAGGGGGACCATTTTAGTTTGATGTACTCAAGCCTGTAATGGGATTTATTTGTGAAATGGAGGGAGTTAAAACAAGAAAAACTTATTGATTTAATAATTTTTACTCAACTTTATAATTTTTTCTTATTCTAGCATATCAGATTCATTAAAAGTTGTGATTCAAAGATAAAGTTCTTTTCCCACTGTTCCTGGAAACAATGTAAATTCAATGTTTCATTGTACATTTTGGCATCAAGTGTGAAATAACCTTTATCTTTAAGGTGTTATCATTAGTTAAGCTTTGCTCCATTCTTCAAGCAATTTAAACAATTAAAATATATCCCTAAATATCCATAAAACTTGACAATGTATAACTAAAGTAATACCCTAATAGTGTTAATGCACTATTAGAACTTAAAAAAAAAATCTTGACTCACTTAAAATTTCTCCAGTATGCTTCATCACAGAATTATATTAAAACATTTTTAAGTTTAAGGGCACCTTTTAGGTCACTTGTGATGATAGATAAGCTTTTTAAAGTTTCTTAATATTGGCCATAAAGCAAGTGTCAATGAGCTTGAACTGCGTACAAATGACTTTTTCCCACTTTCTACAGGATGCTTCAAATCTATGGGCGCTAGAGGGTGCTCTTGGAACTGATACTAACTAGGAGAAAACTAAACTTGTTCTTTTAAATGAATACTATCAAGATCCAAAAGTGTTCCGTAAGAAATACTATATTGTTATTAGTTTTTGACCTTGGACTCTGTGATTGTCTTTTGCATAACTTCCAAAATAAATCACAAAAACATTAATTCAAGCTGAGAACTCCACACTGAACAATTATTTGTTATTGAAATCAAGATTCTCCTCCTCCTCTACCCTTTTCAGTACTTACCCTCTCTTTCTTCTGGAGATATAGGTTGGTGATACATTATTGTTAATGGTAAGGAAAATGGGCTTGTCAGGCAATTAACATTTTCATTGCAATTTGAAGGCACACAGCCACAAAAGGTTGTTTCTTAAAACAAATGTGTCTAGAGACTGCGGTCCACCTTTCCCCTAGTGTTTGTGAGACACTGTGAGCATGCTAGTATGCTTGCACATGAGTATACACCATGCTTACGTTGAAAAATATTGTTTTATATGAAAATTGAAGAATCTCCTCCCTTCCCCCGACCTCCTGTGGTTATTTATAAATGCATCAGTGGTAGTTGCCTTTCTTAGACCTTCCCTGCAGGCATGATCAGACTCAAGCAGGCAGCTATTTCCCTTTAATTTTCCACAGCAAGCCAGTAATGCTTATGATTATTGTGAAGTCAGGAAAAGTTTAGTTTCATCAAGTGACATGTAGTGATACAATTAGTTACTTAAGCACTTCTCATAAAATGTTCCACAGTGGAACCCAGTTTGTCAGATGCAGCTAAATATTAGCATCTCATATGAAACAAGAGTAAAGCGGCCTCATGGAAAGCACAGCTGACAGCTCTCAACATGAGCAGAATGATCACTCTCAATTGTAATCAATTCTGTAAGTACTGAACACAAACCCCCAGGCAATTCAAGAAAATAGGATGGTGAAGGACTGCAAACTAATATGTTACACATCTTCATTGATTACACATTGATTAACCATTATTTTCCTGAATGACAAACAGCTAGTGGTAAAGTAACTGAGGCTTGTGATTTATTTACATCTTAGACAGAGATGACTTCTTTATTCAGCTGATTGTGAGCTAATGCTAAACCAGGAGGCATTGACAGTTTGAGAATCCAGACTGGTGTTTGCTTTTTCTTTCTTCTTTTTTAAATAAATCCTCTCTGGCAGATTTCCTAGATTTCTGGCATGTTTCTATTAGAGACAGATTTAACTAGACTTAAAAATGATCAGTCAAATTCCAAAATATGGAACATGAACCTGTGGCATAACTACACTTAAAGGGAAGATCATTTTATGGACTTGGTATTTACAAGCATATTGATCAGTGTTTATTGAACTTTTAATTTAATTCTCTCTCCTCTTCAGTGCCTTATTGGCAATTATACACAATTTTAGAATGAGCTGAATAGGAGTTTGTGTCTGCAGCTTGTGTAAGCATACTCTTTTAGAAATATGTGAAATATGAATCATGGGAGGAAGAAAATGTATAATTTAATATTTGGTTCATATATAGTGGAATATTATGTGCAATATCAGATTCATGTAGTGAAATCTTACAGAAGTATAGTAAAATTTCTTAAATTTATTTCAAAACTTCTCTAATAATAAGCCCAATGTAAACATTCTATGTTGGATTTTCAGGTAATTTTTTTCTCTACTGCAATGAAAAAAAGAAAAAAAAAGACAGTTACTTAAGTAAACTGGATTATTATTACATAAAACCAAATTACAATGAGACTAGCATCTTTTTCTTTCTAGAGTATTCTATGCATTTTGAAGATTTGTGGGAAACATTATTTATAAGCAGAAATAATTAAGTTGTTCTGGGATTCTTCATAATAATAGTCATGAAGACTTTTGATGTTCCAGAAAGCTTAATAATTTGCTTCTCCATTGGAATTTGATTGTAAATTAGCACTAATTAATGTTCACTTAAGTGTTACAGATGTGTGATATATCTAGTTAGTTACCAAATGAGTAACTGTAGAAAATTTGTTCTGTGAAAGTATATGAATTAAGATTAATGATTAGAGTGTCATTTTTAAAAATAAGAGAAATTCGTTATCATTTACAGTGTTGCAAGTCAATTTTAACATGTACATAATTTAGGGAAAAAGAAATTAGTAACCTTATCATTTAAATTAATACAGAGATGCATTCAATACTAGTCTTATTAGTTATTGAATTATTAGAGACATAATTGTAAAATTTCATTGTCTTTTGCCCTCTAATGCAATCCCAACTCTAGGTTAATAAATCAAACCTGTTCTTTATGAATATTGACAGCTTTATCATAATAAATATATTAATATACTTTTCCCCAAATAATTTTTGTTTGTCTCATCTAAGATACTGGGCCTTTGTGTATGTATATATTAACTCAAGGCTTTTAGTTAAAGATCTGCTGTACAGTTTGGGATTTTTAACCCTGGGGCACAGAGAAATATGCAAATTTATTTCTAAATTTCAAATTTTGACTACTGAAAAGCTAGTCTTTTTTTAAGAAATCTGGCTGCACTCTAAAGGAAACACATGTTATTCTTTAATAGGGGAAGAATATCTAGTGAAAATATACAGGTCTGCAACATTTATAAAAGAAACTAAGAATAACCTTGACTCACTGAATTGCCCTTAATTTAAAGTACATCAGTGGACACATGCTAATTATAAGTTGACTCCTTAGTATTATTTTTGAGGGCTGATAAAAGTTTCCCCTTTGCTTTATATGGTGCTCAGAACTTAGGAAAGAGAGTGTTAATTGGCTAGTGAAGCATGAAGAAAGAACAAATGGAAAACCGCCCAACATCCATATATCCCAGGGAGGCTGAATCTCCAGAAAGAAGTCTAATAGTGTGCTGTTTCCTTGTCTGTCTATGTGCAGGTGAGAGCGCCACGGCAGGGGTCTGTGTGTAAATTTAAAAACCAGAAGCCTGGAGTGTTATAGAAGCAACAATGATGTGATATTTCCACTGCAGCTCCCTTTTGGGGAAATAAAAGCACCTCCTTTGGTGTTGGCTCTGAGTGTGTCTGTGTGTGTGTGTGTGTGTGTGTGTGTGTGTGTGCATGTGCGCATGCTTATACACGTGCATGTGCATTTCGGTGGAGCTGAGTATGCTCCACTTTCTTCAAGCATACTTAATATCTTTACATTTTTAAATGAAAATGTAGCTGTCAATTTTAAACTAATTTGGATGGACAGCAATAAAATGCAAACCTCACTTCAAATTAGAATTTTCAATGAGGATTTCTAATGGAAAGTAATTGCTGACAATAGGAAATGACAAATTACTAATTACTTAGTTCAATTAGACTTTTGTGCCTTTGGTCCTAAGTGGCAAGCATACAGCAAATCTTGCACTTCTATAACAATGAATGACACTAAAACTATTTAAACTGCCAACAGATGTAAGAAGACATGAATTGAAACTTACTTTATTTACATACTATCCCTATTTTATATCAAGTAAATGGTGTTTAATTTTTATGCTACAATTAAATATTACTGGTACAGTGCAATTTTCACAGAACTTCATAGGGCAAAATATAACTGTTCAAAAGCTGGTCAGTGTTCATGCTTCCTTTTCTCTTATCACAGCAGTATTTCTCTTTAGAAGATTCTTAGAGTATGAATTTCTATCTATATTATATCTGCAGTTATACATCAGTGTTAATTGAATAGCTGTACTTCTGCTTTTTGTTTTTTTTTCTTCTTTATTGTCTATTCTGTTCATCTTTAATTTCCTAATGATCTATTCAGCATCCATATATTTTCTGCTTCCCTTCTTTCCCATAAGGCTAATTCAGGTGTGGTTGTGTAAAAGATTTTTTACAACTTCAGCTCAATTTACTGTGTCTGCACTGATATCTTCTGGTTATAGCATACAGAGAACTTAATTTGGCATTCCCAGTGCTATCATTTTTGGTAATTTTGATTTTGCAAATATAGAATTTTTAAAAGTGTTTCCAGTTATAATCAGAAAGATTTTTGTTTTCTCTGTGGGTCAGTAGGTGAATAGACTACTGCAGATGCCTATAGAGTAAAAAAATGAGAAAGGCAAGGGATCCAATTATGTTTGTAATGATCAATTTCCCTATTAAGACTTTAAATATATTTATTCTTTTTTTCAAAGCATGTAAAAAACCTGTTCATCTGTGAAAGGAAAATAAAAATTCTGATCAGTACTGAGGCAAATTCACCTGGTACCTTGTGCTTACAGAGTAAGGAAAATGTTTTTAGGTAACTAATCCAGCCATAAAAAGAAACGCAAAAGGATGTTATATAAAAACAAAATACAAAATAACAGTGGTACAATTAAATACTTTTAAATCAATACATATCTAAGCAAAGAATTGCATCAAAGGTAAAACTTAAACTGGCTATTATTGTCCACTAGGAGTTTCTTTAGCCCATAAGATTCTGCATGTATCACTAGGAGTTCAGGCTTCAGGAACTTCATTACTTTTCTCAGTGTTTTGAAGAAGACTGTCAACATCCCATTAATTTCAAATTAAATGTATTTTCCTTATACTTAGTACTAGCAGTTTAAGATGGCATGTGTTTTGTCCCATATTTCTACTAAGAGTTAATGATAATTGGGTGAACAGAAATATTTTTATTCTACTGCCCAGTAAGCAAAAGGGAAAATGTAAATATGTCTTGTTTTATCATATGAATGCAGGCATGGGGCAATTGAGTAGCCCTAAGAATTAAGAAGAAACAGATTACTAGTGCTTTCTCCAGGGATTTTACTTGATTTTTGCATTTCTTTCCCCCCTCACATCTGAGCAATTAAGCTGTTGTTTAGAAACAACATAGGAAACTAGATCCAAATAACCAAGGGTAGTTTTTGGACAAAACTCTGTTGTTTCACCATAGCTGTAGTTTTCTTTTCTCATGAGCTCTGTGAACTTTAAGGGCTAGAAATATAACAGAGAGTGTACTAGATAATAGAGGAAAAAGGAAAAGCTTAGGCAGGGGGTAGGAGGCCTGGGCAGGGACAGGAAAGAAAGACTTTCACAAGTCACAAGAAAAATGGCACTGACATTGTGCCTAAAAAAAGATAACGTGGACAAGAGGCAGTAGCAGCGATGGACTTAGCAAGTATATTTAGAGCAAGAATGATAGGAAGAAAGAAGTGGCCTAATTAGAAGAGAGGGAAAGGAAAAGAAAGGGAGGGGGACAGAGACAGACAGAGGGAGAGGGAGAAGGAGAGGGAGAAAAAGAGGGAGAGGGAGCAGGAGCAAGTGCCGAGGAAATGTCAGGGAAGAAAATAAAACAAAAAACAGAAAGCAAAGGACCTACGGAAATTAGCAAAGCACCACTTAAATCTAAGTATACATCTTTACTGGAGTCACAGTGCACCATGAGAACAGGATCTTTTGGATGATTTAAACGTTCAAGGAATGAATAATTCCCTTCTTATTTTCTATCATTAAGACAAAAACAACAGAGAGTGTCACTTTGTTATCTAGATTTATTTTTTTTTTCTTTTTGGTGATTATATAAGGAATTGAAAGGTGCAAACTATCTTCAAGAAATACATGAAAATGCCGTAGACCTACTTGCGTAAGATTTGTTTTGTGTATTTTGTCTGACCTGTGTTTGGTACTCAATGAAATTTTGAGGTTTTTAGACTCTAAGAATTTTGAACACAATCACTTTTTATATAGGCAAGCATGTTAAATTACTCCAAAGGTTTTGAAAGAATTGTGGGGCATATATTTTCTTAGTTTGGGTTTTTCCTTTTTTATTTAACTAATTTTTAAATTTGTTTTAGTTATTTACACATGAGAGTAGAATGCATTTATGCACTTTGCTATATCATACATAGTTGGATATAACTCATTTTTCTGAGTGTACATGTTGCAGAATTATATTGGTGGTGTAGTCACATATACACATAGAGTAATAATGTCTGTTTATTTCTACTATCTTTCCTATCCCCACATCCCCTCCCCTCCTCTCCTATCACTTCCTTCTACCTAATCTAAGTTAACACTATCCTTCTCTAGTGCCCCCCACCTCACCTTATTGTTAATTAGCATCCACATATTAGAGAAAACATTTGGCTTTTAGTTTTGTGGGGTTGGCTTATTTCACATGATATTCTCCAATTCCATCCATTAACTGACAAATGCAATATATACACATATAGGGTTGGGTATGTAGCTTAGTGGTAGTGTATTTGTCTAGCATATGTGAGCTCTAGGTTCAGTCTCTAACACTGGAAAAAAAAATATACGCACATACACACTACATACTACACAGGCTTAATGAAGGAAACTGTTAAATTCCATTTTCTTTATGAAAACCTTATTTAGATGATCATGCTCCCTATTTTGTTGATTACATTTCTGCTAAGGAATCAGAGGTTGATTCTGGTCATGGGTGTCCTCTTTCTTGACATACAGAAGTATTGGAAGATTGTTGTCATCATTTCCTTCCTTCTTCCTTCTTTCTGGATGTACAAGGGACTCTAACATGACTGGCATAGGTTTAGTTGGATTGATTGCCCATTGAATAGATTAGATAAAGGTCTATCAACAACTAAAAAATTATTTTAAAAAAGTTAAGTGGTTATTACAGCTATTAAATATCATATCATGAAGCAACTTTTTAACTTACATCCATTTCTTTATTTCTCTTAGGGGCTGAAGGCTAACATAGCAAAGTAAAGATACTTAACAAATAGTTAGCAGTTTAGTTTATGGACAGATTGATATCTACCTTCTACAGATTGATTTTCCTTTACTTGGGTTTTATGTAGAGGGGGAAAATCTGAGAGACATCATGTATATGTCTCAGGCAATCACATGAAGATACCTTGTAGTAAAATGTGATTTCTACTCCAATTCCACATGTCCTTACAAAGTTATTGTGTCCAATTAAATTTTCCTTTACTAATTTCCTCAAATAATTGTCTATATTCTTGGGAGATTTGGATTTACTTTATGATAATGTAAATAGTTATCAGGTTCACAATTTTTATTTCCATTCCATTAATACTGTGAGGTTAAAAAAATATGTTGCTATTGTGATAGAAATATCTCAGTAGAAAAATGTATGAATTATCATAAGCAAAACAAATGGAATTTGAAATCATAAGACATATACTTTTATGGAATATTTTCACAGTTTCTAGAATTTCATGATCTCCAGAAGTTAGTCCTCAGAGAAAACTTATTGTGTTAGCAACTTATAGTTATGGCTTTCTTTTCTTTAAAATTACATAGAAAGATCAAAAGCATTTCAATTTCAATTGTGAAAAGAGGGAAGAAAAGAAGAAAAATTGGGGAATAAGAACTAAAAGACAATATCAATAGTAATAAACATTTTAGAAATACAAAATATTGTTTGAAAGCTAAATTTAATAATGAAAAGAGTAACGTGACATGAAAATAGATTGAGACCTTTAAATTTAAAATATAGTCTGCCTGGAACGGTAGCACATGCTGTAATCCCAGTGGCTCAGGAAGCTGAGACAGGAGAATCTGGAATTCAAAGCCAGTCTCAGCAATGGTGAGGTGCTAAGCAACTCAGTGAGACCCTGTCTCTAAATAAAACACAAAATAGGGATATAGGTGTGGCTCAGTGGTTGAGTGTACCTGAGTTCAATCCCTGGTACCTAAATAAATAAATAAACAAACAAACAAACAAATAAACTATATTTTGACTATAAAGTCATTTAGGCTATTTGAGCAAATGCATTCAGTATAGATTTACATTTAACTTTGTGTTTAATCTTTAAGTTGGATCCAAATTGTACTAAATCAGGATAGTATAGAAAGCTAAAAATCTCAGAGTACCATAAACTTAAAAACAGAAAAATTGGAGAATGAGGTACTAGAATTCTACAAATCCTGCAGGAGAGCTTTCCAAGTATAATTCCCTTTGTGATCTAAGAATCTTTTACCCAAATCCCTGAGCACTGGCCATTCAAGCTCCTCTTGATGGGAGGCTCCACATTGATGGGAGTCTCACTATCTCATAAGGCAGTGTTTGGGGCACAGTATTTCATATCTACTTTTCATAGTTGGATAATGAATATCTACTATTATCAATTTTGCTATATACTAAAGCTCTTGAAAAATTACTTCACTCTAGCTTTTTTAAATCATAAATTTAATTACATTTGAATAATAGTTATGTACTATGAATGCAGTGATTTGAAAGGCAGCATATTATGAACACGGATCTTAGCATGTAGGAACATATAGCTTATTAAGAGACAGCTGAGGACAAAAAATTACAATATAGCATACTAAGGGCAACAGTTGAACATATTTCAGAAGGCATGCTACAAGAGGATTTCGTCCATTTAATAACCTGAGAGATTTCATGGAGCAATTGAAACCTATGAAGAGTAGTGAGAAGAAAGGGACTGTAGGTCAGAAAAAAAATTGCATATACAAAGTCACTGAGTCCAAATAAACTGTGTGTGGAAAACTGCAAGAGAAGTCAAATAAGTTTTCTCCTTTATTTTTGTGATAGGTTTTTGAAAACAGCTTTATTGTGGTATTTTTTATATACAAAAATGTACATATTTAATGTGTATCATGTGATGAGTTTGAACTGAGCACCTCAATCAAGGCAATAAACATCACATCTCAAATTGTCCATGTGCTCTACCTTCTTGTGCTCATATGTGGCAAAGAATATTTAATATAAGATCTACCCCCTTAAAAATTTAAGTGCATTACACAGTATTAACTAACAGTAAGATGTTGTACAGCAGATCTGTAGACCTTGTTCATCTTGCATAACTGAAACTGTACATCCATTGAACAGCACCTCCCCATTCCTTCTACCCCCAAACCCTGGCAACCACCATTCTATTCTCTGCTTCTATAAGTCACATTTGTGGATTCTTGTGGTGTTTTCCTGTGACTAAATTATTTCACTTAGAATATTCTTATCCAAGTTCACCCATGATTTTTGCATCTAAATGTAATCCATCCCTATTTGTTGAACTCCTCATTGAATGACTGACTATTGTAAATGAATGTTGAGTGCCATTTCCATGTCCCAGTTGCTATTCTAAGTACTGAGCACAGAGCAATGAACTAATTTTCCCTTATTAGGCTCACATTCTAGTGGGGGCAATAAGCATAGTAAATAAATGAGATATAGAATGTAAACAAATAAATGTTAGGGAATGTAATGAGAGATAGCACTGTGAGGAAAGAGGAAAAGTGTTAGAATTTTAGATAGGATGGCCAGGTATGGTTACCATGTAAAGGAAACAGTATAGTGCTAATTGACTTTTTGGGGGTTGGTCATTCCTGGATAAGTCTTGGGGGGCAAAGCCTCCCTGGTTTGTTCAAGAAGCAAGTCAGGATTAGTGTAAATGAAGTGATATGAAAAAAAAAGGAGATTAGGATGGGATCAGAGGAAAAAGAATGACTTTATACATCTCTGCAAAGGATGTGAGCTCTTACCATGGGGAGTTCCTGGAGGAAGTTAAGTAGAGGATTGGCATAGTGTGACTTACATTAATGTAGGATCATTTTGGATGATCTTTTGAAAATAAACAAAGGTTGGCCATGAGCCAAAGGAAGGACCAGGTTCTCTGGGGATAGGGAGAGGAGTTTGAGATTTTGGTGGCTTGGATTGGGAGGCTAACAGTGCAAGTAGTAAAGATCAGGTATCTTTTGCTGGGAGCCATCAGCCAAGTAGGTATGACAATCTCCTTGCCAGCTTACTCCCATGCTGTCTAGTGGAAGGACTTCTGAAAGGTGACCTTGCTCAAGGACCAGGGCGGTTTAGCATAATAGGAGATTAGGGTGTTCCCCCTTTAGAATAGGGCAGTTTAGCATAATAGGAGATTAGGGTGTTCCCCCTTTAGAATAGGGCATATCCTGCTGCTGAGTTCCTCTTGAGTTCTTAGGGTCAGACAGTATATTTTGGGAGACAGAAGCCCAGGAGGGTGGATTTGGGCAGAGAACGTGGATTCCCCCAGAATGTGTTTGTAGATGGCCGGTGTGAGTTCGGGAATAAAGAATTGCTGTTTGAATCTACAAGCTGTGTGGAGACTCGTGATTTGTGCCCAGCCAGAGACTGTGGCAATCTTTTCTATATTTTTTTAAGGAAAAATAATAAGCATCAGCTGAAGGATAGAATGCAGAATATGAGAGAAGTCATGGATAACTTAAGAGTTTCCATTATCCTAAATGGAGAAGACTACAATAGAAGCAAGGCAAGCAGGAGCTACCAGCAGCTTCTAAGTTTGAGAGATCAAGTGAATATTCATAAAAAACATGTTGACATATGAGTCTAGAGTTCTGGCAAGAAATATGAACCAGAAATATAGATAGTTTTGGGAGTCAGCAGCATATAGTTGATGCTATTAAAAAATCATAAAACTCGAAGAATGATCAAGAGAATGAATGAAGATATAAATAAAAAAAAATCTAAGGAGTGATCTCTGGGGCACTTCAGCATTTAGAAGTTAGAGAAGAGGTGAAACTGGCCAAGAAGTCTAGGAAAGACTGGACACAGAGAGCAGTGGAAATGTGGTGAAATGGTTTCCCGAAAGCCCCAAGAATAATGGGGTCAAAATGGACACGGAACCCAAAAGATGCAAGTGCTGCCACTAGACTAAGATGAGAAGTGATGATTGTCATCAGAGCTAACAACAGGAAAGTCATTGGTGGTAACTATGGTTTGAAAGTTTGTGTCCCCTAGAAATTGATAGGATGGCATTCTAGCTCCCAAGACAGTGGTATTAGGAAGTTGAGCCTTATAGAAGTTAATAGTCAGGACAGCAGAGCCCAAAATATAGTTGATACACTATAGACCTTAGGGAGCTAGCTCAACCCTCTCCACTATGTGACAATACAGCAGGAAGGCACTTTTCCATAAAGCAGGAAGTAGTTCCTTAGCAGACGTTGAAACCGCTGTGATGTTGATCTTGGACTTCTCAGCCTGTAGAACTGTAAGAATTAAATTTCCGTTCTTTATAAGATACGCAGCCTATGATATTTTGTCACAGCAACTATATGGACAAAGAAGGTGATCTTGGTAAGAGGAGGTTGGTAGAGTGACTGGAAGGAAGACACCTAGTTACAATGAGTTACAGAGATAACAGAAGAAGAAAACTGGGAGCAAATAAATAGGGTTTTTCTTTTTCCTTGTGAGATTTGGTATGAAAGAAAGGCGAGAGATGAGGATGTTAATGAGAGGAAATTGAGTCCATTTTTTTAAGATAGGTGAAATTTATGTAAATAGAAATGATTCAATTAAAAAAGAAAGAAAGAAAAAAAAACACTCAGGAGGGAGAAGGGGAAATTACTTGTGCAACATTCTTGAGTAGGCAATAGGGGACAGGCTAAAGTAAACATGTAGGTTGAGGGGTTGGCCAAGTTAGAAATGAATTCTTCAACTTTTCTCAAATTTATATATGTCTTGAGAGAAAAGTAACATATTTCTCTTTTGTTCTGGACTACTTTTTAAGGATGTTTGTACAGCAAGTTAGATAGGTTTCCTTACTGTTTAGTATAATAAAGATAATGTCTCCCTCTGGGTACAAGTCAAGAGAAGTTGTTCACATCCCATTATAAAATATTCAGGTTCCCTAAACTCAAAATTCCTTTCCTGTAATGCA
The DNA here is from genome assembly GCF_048772815.1 of Callospermophilus lateralis. NCBI lineage: Eukaryota > Metazoa > Chordata > Mammalia > Rodentia > Sciuridae > Callospermophilus > Callospermophilus lateralis. The sequence goes on from NW_027516097.1 coordinate 150,854, forward strand.
ACCCACTGCATATCCAGATGTTGCTTATTCTCAATACAAAGCCCTGTGGAAATTGTGACCAAGGGAACTATATTAGTCAGGGTATCAAAGAAACAGAATTTATTTATTTATTTGTTATAACATTTATTTATTTATTATAACAAATTGGTTCACACAATATGGAGGCCGAATAGTGCAAGATCTGCAGTTGACAAGTTAGAGACCTAAGAAAGTTGATGGTGTAGTTGTAGACCCAGGTTGAAGATAGTAAATGGGGAGAAAAAGAGAATTGTTTTTGACTCAGACTTTTATTCTCTTCAGGCATTCAACAGATTGGGCAAGACTCACCTACATTGGGGAGGGCAATCTGCTTTCATCAGTCTGCAACTGAAATTACCATATTTACCACAAATACCCCAAAATAATTTTAGACAAATATGTGGGGCCCCTATGGCCTGATTAGGATGACACATCAAAAGAAAATGCATGTACAGTAGGTACTGCAATTTCTTTTTTTAAAGAAAATTTGTTCTTTTTAGTTATACATGATAGTAAAATGTATTTTGACAAATATACATGGGGTATAAGTTCCCATTTTTGTGGTTGTATATAATGTGAAGTTATACTGGTCATGTAACCATTATGAACATAGGAATGTTATGTCCAATTCATTCTACTCTCTCTTTCATTCCCATTCCCCTTCCCACCACCCACTCCCCCCCCCCATCCAATCTGGTGAACCTCCATTCCTGCCCCTGCCCCCTGCTGCTATTGTGAGTTATTATCTGCATATCAGAGACAACATTAGGCCTTTGGTTTTTTGGGATTGGCTTATTTCACTTAGCATGATAGTCTCTAATTCAATTCATTTACTAGAAAATGCTATCATTTCATTCTTCTTTATGCCTAAGAAATATTCCATTCTGTTTATGTACTACATTTTTTCTTTATCCAATTATCTATTGAAGGGCCCCTAGATTGGTTCCATAGTTAACTATTGTGAGTTGAGCTGCTAAAAACATTGATGTGACCACATTGCTATAGTATGCTGATTTTAAGTCTTTTGCGTAAATGCTGTTGAGTGGGAAAACTTGGTCATACAGTGGTTCCATTCCAAGTTTTCTAAGGAATCTCCATACTGCTTTCCAGAGTGTTTGTACCAATTTACAGTCCTACCAGCAATGTATGGATGAGGTACTGAAATTTCTAAGAGTACTAAACTGTGCTTTGTATAGAAACCAAGACTCTCATGGCTTTTGGTAAGCTAACTTTGCAGACTCAAATTAAAATAAATAATTAAACTTAAATATACTAAAATTAAAATAATAAATTTAATAAAAAATCATAAAATAAAATAAAAATAATTGTAATTATAATAAATAAGTAAACTTCATAATTCTTGACAGGTAATATCTAGGATCTGGGCAATTTTCTATGTTAACAGAAGGGTAAGTAGGGTTTATGATCATAGATGTGAATAAGATTGAGATAACTGCAGTTATCTCAATTCAATTGGAGGCAAGTTTATTAAAACATAGCAGGGATGGAAGAGAACCTATTGGTGTCTGGAAAGGACAAAAATGTCTAAAAGTCTTATTAAAGAGAGTGAGAATGTGAACAAACAAGAATTTGTACAAATATTGTGATCTTTTGTGGTACTAAAGAATACATGTTCATGAATTTAAAGTGATACTGGATATGTGATTGAGACTAGCTCAGTTGTAGCCTTGTTAAGATTCAATCATAGATGTAGGTGTAGAGGGTGGAAGTTCAGTGGAGAAAGCCAGCAAGAGCCAAGGGAGCTAGGGGCCTAGTAAGAGTGATGGTAATGATTGAGCTGTGAAATGTAAACTGGCTAAATATGGTAGTGAAGGCATCACTTGGGGGTCAGTGAAGGGTGGTAGAATCAATGGATTGTAGACCTCATTCTCAGGGTATTCGAAGAAATTTGGGATGTGGTCTAGAGGAAGTGAGCCGGAAAGATTATTCTGGTTATCTATCATATAAGCTATTCTTCCTGGCATATGTCATCTAAAGTCTGCTATTTTATTCACATCTTAATTTTTTTGAGTGTCTTGCTCAAAACAATATGGTAATATTTAATCTATTTTCTAAATATAAAAATGATATTGAAAAGATAAATGAAGTCAGTTGTGTGCTTTTTTTTTAAAGAAAAGTCATGTTGGTTTCTAATGATTACTGCATTCTTTGTATCATGTTCACATTGCTTTTCAAATGTCCCTAAAGCAACTCTTTAATCATATTCCTGGTTATTGATATTAGTTTCCTTGAACTAATATTTACAAAATGTTTTTGATGTGTCTCTCATAAAGTAAATATTTTCATGAATTTGTATACTAACTTTTTAATTATATGTTACCCTATGGATCTAGAGTATCCCCCAATGGAAGGATTGATCCCCAATGCAGAAGTGTTCAGAGGTGGGGCCTTTGAGAAAGTTATTAGATCATGAGGCCCCTAACCTCACAAAAGGCTTAACCCATTGATGAATTATAATTTGGCATTTTTGGGAATTGACGATGGAAACTGTAGGAAGTGGGGCCTGGTTGGAGGAAGTAAGCCACAAGACACATGTCCTAGAAGGACATCTTGGTTTTTTTGTTTGTTTGTTTGTTTAAGGTAACATTTAATTTCTTATTTTTTTTTCTTATGCAATGCTAAAGATCAAACCCGGTGCTTCACAAATGCTAGGCAAGAGCTTTCAGGCTTCTCTGAGGTAAGCAACTCTGATACACCCTTTTACCTTGATGTTCTGCCTTACCTCAAACCCACAGCAATGGCACCAAGTGACCGTGGACTGAAATCTCTGATATGGTTATAAAAAAAAATCATTCTTTCTCTGAGTTGATTTTATCAGGTATTTTGTCACAGTGATGAAAAGCTAACACAATATATAAATATGGCCTGTATTAAAATATAAATATAGTAAAATATATGATATCTAATTATAAAACTTTGCCAATTACAGAAATAGAAAACGAATGAGGAAAAGGTGGATGTAATATTAATTATTTTCTTTTTTGTTTTAGTAGAAAACTTTCTCACTAGATTTTAAAATTATATTTTAGTCAATATCAATACTATTAATGAACATGACTATATTAGATCTCATGGAAGTATTATTGATTTTTAACTCATAAGTGTCTGATAAAAAATGAAAAACAATCAAGATCTTAGCACTATCAGTTTCTAACTATTCAGTTATATTAAGAGAATTGCCTGCCGTTTGTGGACTACTTTGTAAAAATCTTTTAAGATTTTTTCCTCATTTTTGGTGTGTGTTTAATTAAAACTAGACAATATGATCTGTTGAGATGCTTAACTAGTGTGCTTAACTTACAACAGTTCAAATTGGAGCAAGGTCACCTGTCTTATTGAACTCCCACAGTTTCATCAGGTTATCTCAAGAAGCTATACAGCACATATGAGGTCTTGCATTGGGACTCAAAAAGGAATTTCATGCCAATTTGCACATTAAATATTAGTATAGCTTTATATACTTATTATTTACAGGTGAGAATTTAAAGAGAAATTGTAGTATTTAACTTCCAACCCTAGTGAATTATCTCATTTCCCACCAACTTTAATGTCTATTATCTTATTCAGTCAAATTCAAGGGAAAATCAATGTTTCTTTTTCATTATTCTAGTTTCCAATCTATCATAGGAACTAACATGTATTCTGTGTTTATTAATATTTGGTGAATGAATAAATCCATATTGTCCCCTGATTTAAAAATCAGGAAACTGTTTGCAGTATTTGGCTACATTTTGTCTTCTATGATTTCTTGCAGCAGTTATAAAATTATATCTTCTTATCATCTTTCTGAAATAGAATATGTCTAGATCCAATCCCATACAGAAATTTTCCATATTGGAAAATATAGGATCATCCCCCATTTTCAAATGGTCTCTTCCTATCTGCAATGGCTGGCTACCCTTCTGTTGTTTTCTGTTTGACTATTCTAAAATATTTTCCTTATAAAGTTTTTATAGAAATGTATATTCAGGACACATATGAAATAGTTTGATAAATATCTGTTTACCTATCATGATTCCAAGGATCAAGTTCAGATACTTTTTCCTTAATGACTTCCCACATCTTCATCCCCAACTTGAAGGTTCTCTAAAGCTGTCTGAGGAATGGGAAACCATGCAATGATAACTTTCTTGCTGGCACTTCTTTTCCATCACAGAAAAGGAATTTAGTTTACATAGAGCACATATTCTGAAATTCCTCAAGGCCCTAGAGTAATTTCATTTCTTGGTACATGTCTCACATGGTACTCATTTGGTAAAGACATAAAGCATTCCTTGGAATTATTTCTTCACTCATGTTACTGTACTTCTCACCTCCATTTCCTTCAATACCTACAGATATCGATAGTCCACCATTAATTAAAATAATTTATCTTAGATACTTTTGAAAACTGTTATTCAGTTAAAAAATTAGTAGAGGAAATAGGAAATAAAAAACCGAGGATGTGTTTAGTTGATTCTAGTGTTTCCCTCTTCATAATGCTATTGCATTTTTCCCCCTAGTTTTTCTCCTGTTACGAAAGTGATTCTTAGGCTGGGGATATAGCTCAGTTGGTAGAGTGCTTGCCTCACATGCACAAGGCCCTGGGTTTAATCCTCAGCACCATAAAAAAAAAAAAAGTGTCTTACCTTCTTCATTGTTACTTTACCATCACTGTACAGACCCACAGAGAAGTGTTGGTTCTGTCATGTATGTTACTGTGCCCACACCCTCAATGACAAGTAGGGGCTTTCTTTCAGCATGCATAGCACATGTTTAGCAATATCTTTCCTGTACATGTTCATTATGTTTAGAAGAAAAAATAAATTTCCCTTTGCCTTGTCAGAATGTGGAAACTCTTTAAATCTGACAAAAATACAACTTAGGTTTCAGAAAGAGTTTATATTTCAACACTTGCAGTCATCTGACAGTTATGTGATGAGGGCGGACTTGGAGACAGGCTCTTTGAACAGATTCATTTGACGATTCCTGTGGTTCATGTTCACATATGACCATCCAGGCCTCTGGAAGTGTGATTTGTTTATAAAGTTCTTAAACAAGTTTCTACTCCTAAGAAAGCATACTACTTTTAACAGACTGTGACATATATTTGTTGAGAAGATGCACATTTCTTCTTGGAAGAATGAAGATGATTTTTTAAAAACTTGTAGTCTGATTTTAGTTTATTGAGTAGTGGGGCTGTAAAAGCCAAATGCCAAAGTAAATAATAATGGTAACAGAAGCATAGTCAAGAATATTTCTTTCAAAAATAAAATTTAGTGTTTTGTTTCTGATTTCAAAACTCACAGATACTAACTAGAATAATTGTGAAATACAGAAAAAAAATTGCTGCTACTCCCAGAAAGCCTTGACAGAATTTTCTGTGTTTTGAAAAGTTTATATAACACAGGAAAGTTAAATATAATTTTTGGCACCTTTTCCAATATCTGTGGGTGATAATTATTTTTTTTTTTAGGTTTTGGATCAATTTTAGTGATTTTTAAAAATTTTGGAAACCCATGATTTACTGACAATTTTATATTATTATTTATTGCTAAAACTGTTGCTAACCTATTTTTGATTTTTATTTGAAATATTTTTTTTAATTTGCGAGTTCATTTTTTTTGTATAAAATCTTTACATCTTTCCTTTTAAAAATTTATTCCTTTCTGCCTTTAATTTATGACTTTATTGTTTTTTAAATTAATTTTGTTTCTCAATCCCCCGTTCCAATCTACTGAATTAAAATGCCAAGTTTATTGAATTTTATTCTTCTTTATTAAACAATGAAAGCATTTTAGGAGTATTAGTTTCCTCAAACCACAGCCTGGATTGGATCCTTTGTGTTTCCTTGTATGGCTTTTCTCATGCTGTTATATTGTACATAAACTATAATAGTTTTTGTACCTTCTTCTGTTACCTGGACTGGATTTCCATAAGGAACCTGGAGCAGAAGTACTCCCTCATCACTGAGGTGCTATTGTCTTAGGAGCTCTGCCATGGCTTAATGAAATGGTCAGAATTGCTGCACTGTCTCCCTCTGAGGTGGCCCCAACACTTCCCAAAAATGGTGTTTGCATGTTCTCTCACATCATGGCAAACAGACAATGATAATATGTGTGCATCCCTATAGGGTCAACTGTTGAAGTTGCTTCCTGCTGAAATGGCTAGTTTAGGAGCACTGGTGCCCAAGGTCTACTCAGCTCTCCCTGGAACTACAAGAGATCAGCATCCCTGATACACCTGTAACATCCACTTGGAAGGACAGTGGGGAATGTCTACTTTGAGAGACTGTCAAAACCACTTTTATCATATTTCATGCAATTGTTTATTTTCCTCAGGCAATATCTAAAGTCCAAAACTCTACATTTTTAATATTAAGATATTGTATCTTAATATTGAAGAACCAATAAAATAAGAATTTAGGACTAGTATTAAAACTCTTGTTGGGTTAAAAAAGATAAAAATACATATTCTTGAAGTGAGAAAAAAACCTGAAAAATTATTTAACTTACATTTATTAAGAGTCTTCCTTTTAGTGTGGAGTTTTATGAGACTTGATGAATACATAGAGCCATGTAAGTATCACTACAATCAAAAGGTAAAACAATTTCATCAATATAAGAAATGCCCAAGAATGCCCCTGTAGCCTACTCCATTATCATCCCTGGGCCATAAGTCATTACTGGTTTATTTTCTATAGGTTATCATTTTGCATATTTTATAACTTCATGTAGGTGAATTTCTGCATTGTGCATTGTTTCAAGTCTTCCTTCTTCCAGTTAACATAAGACATTTTAGTTACCATGTTGCTGCATGTTTGAGAACTTTGTTTCTTCCTCTTTGAAGGTAAGCAGTGTTCCATTGTATGAATGTATCCCATTTAATAGTTGAAAGACATTTGAGATGTTTGATAATTAAATCTGTTGTAATGATTTCTAGACAGTGTTCTGAGTGAACATAGTTAGAATTTCTCTCAGATAAATGCAAAACATACACTGCTACCTAATTAACAATAATTTATGTACATCCACGAATATTCCATATTCTATTACAAATTCATCTGGACTGCCAGAATAGGACAGAAATCTTACTATGATCTTCTAAAAAGTTAACTTTCCAACTCTTCAGGCTTCTTGATTTCTCCAGATTAAATTTAATGTGAAGAACTTTGTTTCATTCTCCATCTGAAAAATAGAAGCCAACCAACGCAAAATCTGCCATCTCCCCCCACAGTCCCAAACCTTGCACCCCTTTTCTCCTGGTTTTGTCCTGCTAGAAAAGAAACATTTCTTGCATCTATCTCCTCAAAGAGGTTATTGCTAGGCTGTTTTGATTTATTCACTGCTTATTTACACCCATCTACTTACAATTCATTTCCACACTCAGTGCCCATGGAGACTATTTTCCTGTAAGTTACAAATGACCTTCATGATGCTAAACTCAATGGATATTTATTCTGTCATTATCTTACTCTAATCTCTTGCATATTTTTCAGCATTTACCACTTCCTTTTGTTTCATTTTAAAGCCATTGATTGCTATGGCTAGAATATTTAATTCAGTCAAATTTAATTATTTCAAGGCATTTGGAGAAGTGTTATAAAGCAGTTTTGTTTTGTTTTGGTACTGAGGATTGAACCAAGGGGTGCTTTAGCTCTGAGCAGCATCTACAATCCATTTATTTTTAAATTCTTTTTTATTTATTTTTTTTTTCATTTTGAGACAGGTCTCTGTAGTTGTGAAACTGGCCTACACCCTGTGATCCCCGTCTCAGCCTCCTGAGTTGCTGGAATTACAGGCTGTGTCACTGCTCCCAGCAGTGCAGCCTTTATAATTCTCTGTTTGACTCTATTATTGTACTCCACCCCCCCAAATATTTAGTTTTCAAAACTTTCAGACATACAGATAAGTTTCAAAAATAGTGAAAAGAATGCTCATATATCATGTAGTTTTTTCAATAGTTAAAATGATATTTGATTTCTCTCTATACCTGTCTCTATGTAAGAGTATTTATCTACTTTTCTATAAACACAAAACAAAATATTTTTTGTATTATATGTGTATGGATATCCAACTCTTCCATTTCCATTTGTTAAAAAACCCTTTATTCATTGAATTACCTTATTAAGTTTGCTAAAATTCAATTGATAATATTAATGTGAGTATATTTCTAGACTCTGTATTTATTCCATCATCCTATGTGTCTCTTAATGCTGTCAAGAGTCTTTATTATCATAGTTTAGCAACCTATGTTAATTTCAATTCACATACTGTGAATTTTCCAAACTTGCTCCTTTTAAAATTCAACTTTCTATTTTAATGCAGTTTTACATCTACAGAAGTATTGAGAACATGGCAGAGGTTCCCATATAATCCATATTCAGGTTTCCTCATAATGAGCATCTGGTACATTGTCACAATTAGTACCACACTGTTGATACATTATCATTAAATGCTGTCTATACATCATTCATATTCCTTAGTTTTCCCTTTATGCCATTTTTTCCTGTTACAGATTTTATCCAGCAAACGACAGGACATTTAGTAGGCATGTCTTCTCAGACTCCACTTGGCTATAAATGACAGTTTCTCAGATTTTCCTCTTTTCAATGACCTTGACAGTTTTGAAGACTACTCATCAGGTCTTTTATAGAATATATCTTGGCTTGGATTTTTCTGATGTTTTTCTCATGATCAGATTGAAGGAATGTATTTTCAGGAGGAAGACACAGAAGTAAAGTGCCTTTTTCATGACATCAAGGTTATATGATGGGTGTGTGCTATGCATACCTTGATGTTTATGAAGGGTATGTACTATCAATGTGATTTAACACATGATTGATGTTTAACTTGATTACCTGATTTTTGTTAGGGACCACCTCCTTAAGGGAGTATTATATAAATTATATGGAATTTATCTACACAGGATATTCTCTCATTTGTCTATTTGTGAAATCTTTTATATCAATAAATAAAAAATGTATTTATTTATGGATATGTTGTTTATACATTGGTTAATAATGAAATGCTAATTTGTTTATTTTGTTGCTCCAGGTTTGGCCAATGGGACTTCTATTCCAATTGACTATTTCATCATAGTAAGATACTTTAGTTTGCTTTGGGGTGGGGGGAGTTTTACTACAGCATGCTCCAAACTCATCATGTATATTTACTGCTCGGCTCTAAAATCTGTCATTTCTCTCAAAATCCTAGAATTTCATTGGAGAATCTTATTAGAATTTACTATCAGATTCCTAAGCATGTTTGTTACTTTAGTAATATTATTGCTTCTAGGCCCTCTTAGCCAATTGAGCAAGGAGACATGAATATGTATATACATATCTATAAACATTTCAATAACTTCTGTCTCTTTATTAAGTTAAACATGAGTTCATAAACCAACTCCAATCCATTTCCAAATGATTCATTCTAGCCTCCTTCCTTTACCCTCTATAATCTCTCATTTCAACAATGAGAAAACTGACTTAACGCTGTCTGCCATCCACTTACTTATGTGTTCAGTTTCTGTATTTATGCAAAGTAATTCTAGAATTGTAAGCTTATACCTTTAGGGAAGCAGTTTTGTCAACTAAAGTACAGTGCTTATGCATAGTTCCTTCTGCCATTAGTCTTACAGATTCTATCATTTCCCAAGTTACTAAGGTAAGCTCACCCCCTACCCCCAATCCCTTCAGTGAATTGTCTTTAGACACCTGTAATACAGTTACTTTGTTTTTGTCACATTTGTATTCTATCCTGGAGCCCTGTGACTTCTATTTCCTTTTTTAATTTTAATAAGTGACTATGTTAAGCTTCTCTCTTGTTGTTATAAAGTTCTCTTAGTTTTGAAAGATGCATTGTATCATGTATCCACTATAATATTACCATACAGAATAAGTTCATAACCTATTAAATCCCCTGGCATCACTCATTAAACCCTCCCTCTCCAACCCTAGGTAGAGTAACCATAGTTTTGTCTTTACCAGATGTCGTATGTTGGAACAATACAATATAGAAGTTTTTCAGTCGACCTTTTTTCCCCTTAACAACATGCTAGTAAGATTCACCCATGTCTTCAAATGTTTGAATGGCTCATTCCTTTTTTTTTTAATCACTGGATGATTGTATTGGTCTGTTTGGACTGCTATAACAAAATACCTTAAAATGGGAGGCTTATGAACCACATACATTTATTTTGCATCCTCATTGGCAACAAATAAGAGTTCCTGCAGATCTGCAGGAATTGGTATTTTTAGAATACTGGGTTTTTATAAATCAATTAATTTACTTTAATTGTTCTTTTTAGATATTCATGATAGGAGAATATATTTTGGCATATATACATGGAGTTAGAATGTTGGATTTAAGTCATTTACTAGGTGTTTACTAGTTTCTTATTGTTGTTTTAATTTTCATTTTCTTAAATACAAATTATATTAAGCTATTAAGCATCTTTTCATAGGCTTGCTTGCTACCTATATATCCTTTCACACTTTTGTTCATTTTTAATTGGCTTACTTTTTTCTTACTGTTGAACTTTAAGAGACCCTCATATATTTTGAATATAAATCTGGTATCAGATATGTGTTTTGCAAATATTTTCTCCCAGTTTCTGTCTTGTGTTTTTTTTGTTTTCCTCTCTCTCCCTTTTGCAGTGCTAGGAATTGAACTCAAGAGTTTTGTGTGTACTAGACAAGTGTGGTGCCGCCGAACTAAAACCCAGCCCCATTTTCGGTCTCTTACCAGTGTGTTTTCAGAGCAGTAGATTTAGTTTTAATTTTAAGAAGTCTAATTTATTATTACTTAATCGATTATGATTTTATATTATATTTATTTTATGAACTCATCACTAAATGAAAGGTCACACATTTTCTCCAATGTTCTCCTCTAGCAATTTTTTAAAAAAGTTTTGTTTGTTTTTTAGTTTTTCATTGATGTCTAAAATCCATTTTTAGGCAACTTTATTGGAAGGTATAGCATCTGTGTTATTTTATTTTTATATGGATATTCAATTCTTTCAGTGCATTTTGTTGCAAAGTCTATCATATTTTCATTGAATTGTTTTTAAGACGTTATAAAAAAAATTAGATGAGCCAGGCACAGGTAGCAAATGCCCGAATTCCCACTTACTCAGGTGGCTGACACAGGAAGATTACATGAGCTCAGCAGCTCAGAACTAGCCTAGGCAACATAATGAGACACATTCTCTCAAAGAAAATAGGTTGACTACTTTTGAGATTCTATTTATAGGTTCTATATTCTTTTACCTCACTGTATATATCTGCATTGCATATGTATATGTGGATTTATTTTAGCTTTTAAGTGCCACAGTCCGGCTGCAGCAAAATAACCGTGACGAACAACTTGTGTAATTTGATACAGCAGGAGAGGGAGTCGTTTATTGTAGGACTGGAGCGATTTTTATACATTCCACACAGCTTATCTTAATTAGCATAAACTAGATACAGCAGTCAACCAATAAGGAATCTCCACACTTAATGGCTCACTGGTGTTACTTCACAAACCACTCGCTCTGGCATTTTGCCAGGCACCATCCAGACTCGTTTACAGACCCTAACATTTCTCTGGCAAAATGCCAGGCACCATCCTGACTTGTTTACAGACTCTAACATTAAAGTAGGTCTTAAAATCAATGAATTAGTTATTACTATTTTTCTTATACAATATTTTATTGGTAACTCTGGGTCTTTTGATTCTGTATTTAAGGTTTAAAATCAGTTTGTTGATATCTCCAAAAGAAGTTGCATGGGTTTTGAGAAAGATTCAGATAAGCTTAAAGATAAAATTTTGAAGAATTGATAATTTAATAATGTTGAGTCTTTTAATCCATGATCATGGAATATCTTTCAATTTTTAGACATTCTTAGATATAATTTATCAGTGTTTTATAGTTTTTGCATACAAACCCTATATGTAGTTTTTTTTTTTCAGTTTGTACCAATGTATTGCCTTTTTTGGTGATATTGGACATGATATCGTTTTGTGATTTCTTATATTAACTATTTATTGTTGGCTTATAAGAAAGTAATAATTAGCCTGTGATTGACTTTGGATCCTGAGAAGGTGGTTTACTTATTAATCAGTCCCATTTTAATTTTTTTTAACTGGTTCTTTGGGAGGTTTCAATGTGGAAATTGTTATTTTATTTCTTACTTTGTAAAATGTATAATTTTTGTTTCTTTTTCTTATTATACTAGCTAGAATTTTCAGTGTGATCTTGAATAGAAATACTAAGACAGGACATCAATGTCTTGTTCCCAATCATAGAGGAAAATGTCTAATGTTTTTACTACTAGATACAATATACTTGCTGTAGGCTATTTGTACTCATTTTTTTTTATTTTATTGAGTTGAAGAAGTTTTCTGAGTTTAAATATGCCTAGTGTCATTTCTATTGAATTATTTTGGTTAAAGCAATAATACAGTCCACTTAATTCAAAGAGAAGGATGATAGGTCCACTCTTATCATGAGAGGTATTTCAAATATGCAGCCATTTCTACCCATCATGGTTTGCCTTGAATTATAAATAGTTTATATTTGTTCTACAAGGAAAATATACTCACTTCTAAATCTCACAGTCTCATCCTCTTTCAGTATTATTATGAATTCCAAAATTTCATTCCACTTGAAATGAGGACTGGCATGTATTACACATGGCTTCTCTGGAGCTTAACCTGTGATTAAGAGCTAAATTATCTTTTTTTGTCCTCCACACACAATATACAGTGATGATATAGTCATTAAAAAGAGCAATAGATGTGTTTGTTCAAAAAGGAGGTGAAAAACAGGAAGCATATGTTAATGTATGGCCCATAGCAATTGTGAAATCTAGTCAGGTACATGTGGCCATTTTAATTATTGGAGTCCAGTGCTGTTGAAGGATAAGATTCTCATCTGGGACATTGAATTTATCTTTCCATTCTATAAAACACAGTGTATGTTTGTAGCTGAGTAGTTTTCTCAGCTTTATTTTTATCTACAGAAAATTAGAGGCCCAACTGCCTTTTTCATTCTGTAATGTAACTATCTTTTTCCAGTCCAACTGGTATAAATCTTTTAAAAGCTTTGTAAACTTTATGTGTATTAATTTACAATTCATTCCAACAAACAACACTACACCCACAAATATCTTCAAAATAGATTCTTCTATACTTAGAGCACTCTCTGAAGTTAAAAAGATGACCTCAAGATTTTTGGAAGCCTACTATTTTAACAAATATATTCTACAGGTTTTGCCTAAGAAGATTTTTTTTTCTTTTTGTCCTTAGTAGTCATTTGGTCCAAATGAAAGGAACCATGAAAACACCTTTAGTCTTGCGTCTTAAAAAAGGGTTTTACACGTTCACTCTTGGCTTCACTTTCACCCTCAGACCATGCGTTACTAACAGGGACCTGCATGTGACCTCTTCTCTAAGTCTATTTCTTACTTTTTAGTTTGGAAAAGATGTCCTGAGATCTTAGTATTTTCTCCAGGAGTTTTTCAGCAGTTTGGCTCTTTAATCTTTCATTTTGTCATAGGAAGTTAGAAAAATTTGAGCCTGCAAATCTTAGCAAGATTTCTGAGATCACAAAGTTCTTTTATGTTTTCCATACTATTGTAAACAATAGTTTTGCTAGCTGCTCTCTCTATATATAACCCAACTGTTATTTATATTGGCCTTTAATAAATTTTTCCTCATCATCCATAATGTTCCAGCAGTCTCCCTAAGGCCATTCAAAGGTTCATCAATAGTTCCGTCCAGCTCTTGCCCACCATACAACTTGAGTTTCAAATACTCTGTTTCAGAAAAAAATTTTATAATAGCAACACATTTACAGGTATTAAATTTTGTCCTAGTTATCTATTTCTAAAATAACAAATTACCCTAGGACTTAGATGCTTATAACAAGATATGATTTATTATATTTCATGATTTTCTGACTCACTAATTTGATAGGGCTTGTATAGCCCATACTTCTCTTTATGATGTTGAATAGTGCCATTTTCTAAGGTTCATCTGATAGATGGGATAGTCTGCAAAGTCAAGATTACTTTACAAACATGCCTGATCCCCAGTCTTTGATTTGACTCCTGTTCTGATATGACTCCTCTGAGACTTTTGAACATAACACATTTATCTTAGCTCTGATTTCTTCTAGTAGATGGATTCAACATTGCAGTTCAAAGTTTCCAAATTATTTCAAGAGACAAAGAATTCAAGAGAGTCTTTTAAGGTCTTGGACTGGAAACTGACTTGGGTATACATCCAGTATATTCTATTACTCAGAACAGTCACAAAACCCAGACAGATTCAAGTTGAGTGAACATAGGGCAACTTCTTTTGGAAAAGAATCTCAAAGACTCTTTTTGGTCATTTCTAATTTGTCATACCTTCTATTTTCTATTTTAATCAACTGTAACAGATTGAATCTTGAAATATGAATTTTTTTGTCATAGTAACTGTTTGTATACTTTTACAAGTCTTGAAACTTGGTTACCAATTAGTAGTTATTTTGTTAGGAAAAATCTCTTTAAAAATAAAAATACATGTTAGAAATTATCTAGCCCTGTTTCTTGGAAGAACATACCTTTAAAAATGGAGGATCACAAGCTTCCTGGTCAATGCCAGTTCTATTATCTATAACTTTTATAAGAACTTTGGTTTCCTCTTTTATAAAGTAGGGATTTATATCCATAGTATTCATATAATTTAGACTAAATTGCAGCATGTTGGGGAATATTAAAAATAAAATGAGCATATTTTATTTGTAGTAGTCTAAACTTGAGATATCTCAGTCAAATATCAGGTTGTCTTTCTATTTCTCAAGACTTTTATGATGGTCAATGTTATGATTTAGATGTGGAATAACCCCCCAAAGCTCATGTGTGAGACAATGTGAGAAAGTTTAGAGGTGAGATGACTGGACTATGAAAGCCTTAGTTTAATTAGTGCATTGATCCCCTGATAGGGATCAATTGGGTAGTAACTGTAGGCAGGTAGGATGTGCCTGGAGGTGGGTCACTGGGGGTTTGCCTTTTGGGTATATAGTTTGTCTGTGGTAAGGGGAGTCTTTCTCTGTCTATGCTTTCTGATGCCATTTCCTGTTGTCCTAGTCTGCTTTTATCTGCTATGTCTTTCCTCCATGATGTCCTCACTTAACTCAGATCCTGTGAAATGGAGCCAGCCGTCTCTGGACTGAGACCTATGAATCCCCAAATAAACTTTTATTTGTTTAAAATTGTTCTTGTCATGTCTTTTCAGTTATAGTGGTGAAAAGGCTGACCAAAACAATCAAATATATCAATGAATATTCAAAAATATCAAACAACATAGGAATAAGGTAATGATACACTTCCAAAACTTTGGGGGATTATTCTTATCATTTATTTAGTATTTCTAAATCTGTTCAAATCATTTTCACAATAATAAATGTCTACTCCTGATCTTTAATTAAAAAATTGTCATAATATATTTTAAAGTAATTCCTTTGATCACCATCCACTTAGGCATGGTAGTCTTTCCTGACCTTTTACAGCAACTCATGTCTTTTTAGTTGAACATTTGTCAGATTAAGTAATATCGGGTCCTTTATGTCCCATGTTTCATCTTATTAATATAGTTTGATATTCATTAAAGTGGCTTCTCAGTGGTTTTAAATTACAAATCTCAGGACAATTTTCAAACTCATCACTCATTAAATAAAGCTATCCTTTTACTTAACTACAAATGAAAATCTTTAGCTTAGCACTTGCAAATTGAAACCATTCTAAAACACTCTAATTCAAAATAGTTTATCATATACAATAGTCAATATTCATTCTGATTTTTCAGGTCCAGAATATTAGGCTCCACTCTGGCATTATATCTTGTGAATTCTCTCCTCACTCCTGCATTATTTGTCTTGCTGTTTGATTCTGATACAGTAGAATCAGCATATGGGGAGCTGTAATCTTGGTAATCCTGGGGTAATAGAGACATGGAAGAATGACTCTGAACAAAAACTTGAATCCAACTGCTCTCAAATATAAAACTGCTCCTCAAAGACAGGAACTTTCTTCTTTGTGGGAAATGGAGGTACTCAGTGATTGGCTGGAACTCAGGTGTGAGGGAACTGAGAGAACAAGGTCAGATGGTGCCTAGCAACAATTTTGATTCAATTATTTGTCCAAGGAGTAATGATTAATCCATGGCCTCACACCATTCCAGTATTGGACCTTGGGTTTTTATTTGAAGAGAGTTTTATCACACGAAAAAAGCAATTGTGATCTCTGTGTTTAGAATCTATGTAATATATGTGAGATTTGGTTAACTTTGCCAAATGTACAATAATATAAATGAGTGCTTACAAAATTTAACAAGAACATGGAAGAGAAAGGTGAGTTTGGAGATTTGAAAAAATCCAGGGAACTTCTCCTAACAGGGAATATTCATCTATTAGAATGCTTAGGTCATGTTTGGGTTCAGATTAGGGAGTGTCACGAAGGTGTTATGAAAGGAAGCCCAGAACGTGCTATCATGTACACATACACAACACTAGAAAACTGCTTCAAAGCGTACTTAAAAACCACTACCATAACCCAATTTACCCAAGATTTGATACACTCATGTCATTTGTAATTTAATGTTGTATTTGTTTAATATCTCATAGATTTTGCTTAGAAATGTTATTTTAGTGTATATTTTCCTTCTATTCTAGTCTTTTTCTAATGTTAGATAACAAATACTTTCTTGTAGATTAATTAAAAGTATCAATGGTGCCTGCTTAAGTGGCCTCAATCTGAAAAGAAGTATCAGCTTTGCACATATTGTCAACAACAGACTTAAGCATAGTGTGAATAATGAGTTCCCATTGGAGTATTAAGAAGAAAACCACAGCACTCTTTCCCCTTTTAAATTATGGCATTTCATTCTTCTGTCCAAAAAATAATAATTAAAGAAACACTCCACGATGCATGGTGTCATGGCAATATTTGGTAGAAGGTTACTTGTTTTGATAATTTATTTCACCAGTAGTTTTAATTATAAGAATCACTTACTTAAAAGTAACTGTAATATTCACAGAAAACAGTTTCATTGTTTTCATTTTGAAGAAGTTGCATTACATGGGATGAAAGAGACTTTTCTTTCTTTTATCTCCTTGTCCTTACATTTCTTTATATCTGCTACAAATTTGTATAAAACCACTTTATACTGTATAAGATATTCAAAGTTGATAAAATAAATGTTCAAAGTCTTCAAAGGTTTTAACAAATAAGACTTTAAAATTCTAGCTAGTAATCTTTGACATTAGGAAAATATCCAAAACAATAGTGTTCTTTGAGTTGATATGATTAAACTGTGAACTAGATACATTTTATTCATTAAATATAATGCTATTAAGCATGTAGTTCTGAGATGATAAAGCTAATGTTATTTGCTTTAACAATCCTTATCTCAATGAAAATATACACTATGATTGAATTATTGCCAGTTACATAAGGCTTTGTGCTTTTTGTAAGTTTTTCATTTTTAATATTACATATAAAAACCAACTATTTTCTAATTATATTTGTCCTCATCATAACTCATATCCAAAGTTTATATTAACCCTGTTACATCTTTCTTTGAAGATTTTGTGTATGTGTGTGACACTGGTGATTGACTCCAGAGCATACTATACAAGTGTCTTATCATTGAGTCACACATAAGCCCCATAATTTCTTAGACTGTTTCAAAATGAGGAAATCCTAAATTGTATGAATTTATATCAAGGGTTAAAGTACTTTTATCTCAAATGTTGAGTTTTGATTATATTTACTTATATTTAGTTATATTTTGATTGTATTTAGTTTGATTATATTTAGTTTGATTATATTTAGTTTAGATAATATTACTAGTTATTATACACCACAAAAATATCTTTGTTCAGATATTTGCTTTTTGCCTATGTTTTTATATTATCTATTTTACCTTTTTCTTAGTGAACATCATAGCCCCATGATCATATTATATTTCTTTTTTTTTTCTTTTTGCAGTGCTGGGAATCAAACCTAGGACCTCACATATGCTAGGCAAGTGCTCTATCACTTAGTCATGCTTCTAGCCTGTTTTTTCTTTTATTTAATAGTTTTTAAATTGTTTTTTATTAATATTATTTTTATGTTTTTAGTGCATTTGATGAAATAATTCTTATTGGTTACATTTTAATTTTTCCTATCAAATTACTCACAATTCAGCTAATACTAGTAGGTTAAAATTTATTAAAAGATTATTTGTACCTAATTAATTCTTAAACTAACATGGCCATTGTGATAGAGTGGACAAAGCATTGCAAAACCACATAGGAGAGCATGGATATTTTTCCTCACCTGATACCACCTCTCAGACGTTATGTATTTAGTACTTGGGAAGTGTGGTGGTTACATTTGTAAAATAGGTAAATCAGAATTAAACTGTTGGAAAATGGGAAAGTCTCTTGAGTTTCATTCTCATTCTAAGATCCCAGATTCCCTGATCTTTGATTTCCTTCTTGGTGTGGAGCATTTGAATTTTTGATGTTTGTTGATAGAATCGGAATTTTGCCAATAACCCTTAATTTCTAATTTCCATTTAGAAACGCTTAGACAATGTCCTTATTCTTTCCCATCTCCCATTATGTATATTACATGCTTACACAATATCAGGTGTAAAATTATTGGGATGTGTCTTGATATGATGCCAGTAAGGAAACTGAGTGTGAACAGGTGGTAACAGCAATATAAAAAGAAGTCTAAGTCATACATAGATGAGAAGAGAATGAGAAGTGTGCTAGCTCTATGGATGGAAGCAACTATCTCAATATCTGTACTAGCCTTTGAGTTATTTGGTGAGGATGGGGTAAGAGTGGGGAAAGGAGGAAATGTAAAGAGGTAGTAACACAGCTCAAGGGATGGATGTGGCTTTTGTCAGAACATTAAAGAATATCTTCAATTTCACAGTACAGATAATATTTTAAAATAGCTAATAAATTAATGATTGATGCTGACCACTACTATGAAATATGGTGCTTTAACTTCAAGGTTTGTAGCGGGCCACTAATGACATCTCTGTGACTTCCCACAAGTCTTACTTTAAGTTTGTAAAGTTTTTAAGGGAGTTTCATGATTCATGGGTACCCATTAACATGATCAATTTTTCTTTATTAGATAATTTTTTCTGCAATATTGCTTAATAAAATAACATTAGGATTATTACATTAAACCTGAGAGTGAGATTATCTTTAACAAGATTTTATAATAATTTATTATGGTCTAAGCCTATCTCCCAAAGATCCAAGTATTAAAGGCTTGATCTCAGGTATGTGCTTTTAGGTGGTGCTGTGGACATTTTGGAGGTGGACCCATATAGGAGGTCTTTTGATCACTGGGAGTATGCCCTCAAAGGGGATTGAGGGACCAGAATTTCATTTCTCTCTGTTTTCTGGCTCCTGATGTGAGAAGTTTACTCTGTCATGTGACTTGCACCATTAAATCTGGTATCCCCACTAATGGCCCAAAGTGACAGAGCCAAATTTCTTGGACTGGAAACTCTAGGATTTTGAGTTAAATAAACCTTTTCTTTTTTATAAGTTGTCTCAGGCATTTCATTACAGTAATGAAAAGCTGTAGTCTCAAGTTGTAGTCTTCAGTTAGTCTCAAGTGTCTTGTAGAGAAGCAAAAATTTAGAGTTGTAGAAATTAGATGTGAAAAACAGATTTTTTTTCTACATTTATATTGGTGCATTATAATGGTGGTATTTGTTGTTACATATTCATAAATGCACACAATATAATAATATTATTTGCCAATATCACTCCCCAGTGCTATCCTCCTCCATCCCACATACCTTTCACATCCCACCTGTTGGTCCATTTCCTGTACTGATCTCCCTTCAATTTTCAAGAGATCCACCCCCATCTTTCTTTTCCTTTTTTGCTCTCTAGAAAAATGAGAGACAAGAAACCACCTATAACCTTCTGATTTTGACTTATTTCACTTAACATGATGGCCTTTACATTCATCCTTTTTGCTGCAAATGATGTAATTTCATTTTTCTTTAGGACTGAATAAAACTCCATGGTATATATTTACCACATTGTCTTGATCCATTTATCCATTGATGAAAATCTAGGCTGGCTCCATAGTTTGGCTATTGTGTATAGTGCTGCTATAAGCTGGGTATGCATGTATCATTATTGTATAATCGCTTTAATTCTTCAGGATAAATATGAAGCAGAGGTATAGCTGGGTCATATGGTGGTTGTCTTTTAAGAAACCTCAATATTGATTCCATAGTAGTTGTACTAATTTATAATCCAACCAACAGTGTAAACATGTTCCTTTTCTCTACATTCTCTTCATCAATTATTGTTATTTGTATTCTTGATGACTGCCATTATGACTGGCATGAGATGAAATCTCAGTGTAGTTATGATTTTCATTTTCTCTAATTGATAATGATGCTGAACACTTTTTTCTACATTCGTTGGCCATTTGTATTTCTTCCTTTGAGAAGTATCTGTTTAATTCATTCCCATTTATTAATTGGATTACTTCAGTATTTGGTGTGAAGTTTTTTGAGTTCTTTATATATTCTAGATATTAACCTTCTGCCAGAACAGTAGCTAGCAAAGATTTCTCTCCCTTTCTACAGGTTACTTCTTCACATTCTGAACTGATTCCTTTATTGTGCAGGGATTTTTAATTTGATGCCACCTCATTTATTAACTCTTAAAAGTATTTCCTGAGCTTTAAGGGTCCTATTGAGAAAGTCATTGCCTGTTTCTACACCCTGAAGTTTTGAACCAATGTTTTCCTGTAGGAGTTGTATCATTTCTGATCTAATTCCTAGTTCTCATTCTTCTACATAGGGATAACAAGGTTTTCCAGCACTATTTGTTTAATTGGCTGTATTTTCTCCAGTGTATGTTATTGGCATCTCTGTCAAGGGTTAGATAGCAAGATGCATGAGTTTGTCTCTTTGTCTTCTATTCTGTACCATTAGTCTATATGTCTGTATTTATGCCAGTGCCATGCTGCTTTTGTTACTTTAGTATAATTTGAAGGTATTGTGATGCCTCTATTATTGATTTTTTTTGGCTTAAAATTGCTTTGACTATCCTGGGTGTCTTTTTTCCTTCAAAATAAATTTTAGGACTTTTTTGTAGTTCTGTAAAGAATATCATTGGTATTTTGATGGGGGATTGCATTGGAAAAAAAAAAAATATATATATATATATATATATATATATATATATATATATATATATATATATACACATATATATTGCTTTTGATAGTATGACCAAGTTGATGCTATTATTTCTGCCTGTCCATGAACTTGAGAAGTCTTTCCATAGTCTGAGTTCTTCTTCAAATTCTTTGTACAATATTCTGTAGTTTTCATTGTCAAGTTCTTTTACCTCCTTGGTTAGATTTATTCCTATGATTTTTTTAAAGGCAATTGTCAATAGAATTGTTTTCCTGATTTATTTCTCAGAAGATTTATTGTTGATATATAGGAAAGCTGTTGATCTTTGTTTGTGATTTTGTAATCTGCTACTTTGCCAATTTAGTTTATCAGCTCTAGCAGTCTTCTGGTGGAATTTTCTTTTTTTGTATCTTCTAGGTATAGGATTGCCTCAGGCATTTCATTATAGAATGCAAAGCTGACTAATATACCCTACAGTTAGTCTTAAGAGTTTTGTAGAGAAATAAAACTTTAGAGTTGTAGAGATTAGACATGAAAGAGATATTTATGGAAAAAAAATAAACAAAAATTATGTGGATGAATGAGCCTTTACCAGGAAATGAAGAACAAAACTAATTTTCAGGAAAGGAGGAATTCCATAAGTAGAGTCTTGGAAATGAGAAAGCAAAGTATGGTCAGAGTATATTCTTTTTCAAAGTTGGAATGAGGGAAAGGGACAGATCATGAGGTGGGAGTTATGTATCCAGACTTTAACAGCAGTAACTAGGAAATATCAACAATTCATCATTATTCATCTAATATTTTAGAAAAGATGAAAAAGAAATAGTGTTCCTTGGCTTAAATATAATGTTGTACTTAGTTTTTTTTAATGTTTTAAAAATATTTAAAATATAATCTATACTCATTATATTTTAAGTACATTTATAAATTACCATATTTTCTATGTGGTAATGGGAAGTTTTGTGATATATGTCTAGTATCATACTCTGAGACCAAATGTTTCAATAGACACTATTGATAATCTACTGAATAAGGACAACATTGTGTACCATTTTGATCTATTGGCTTTTATGATATTAAAATATTGGTACAATTTCCAAATTCACATATTTGTACTTATGCATTCATCTGTTGAGTTGTGGAAAAAGTGATTATTTTAAGCTAATTTTGTATTCAAACTTCTTTCAAAGTACCACCAAATGTTAGATCTTTCACTTCTTCTTATAGTTTGAAATGTAAATCAATTAGCATTTTCACTCTCTAATAACTCTTCTAAAAAAAGGTTTTTAATGACCTTTATTTTAGTTGAGCACTAATGCTCTATTACTTGGCATTTCATGATTCTTCTAAGATAATGGCTGAATCCCAAAATCATATCTTTTCACAAAGTCTCCAAGAAACCATGCAGAAAGGAAAAAAGGAAATAGCATTAGCCATAGCTTATGTTTAGATATAACTAGGGGGAGATGACTGCAAGTTTCAACTCACACAAATTGAGCAAATCAACATTCAAAATAAGAACAAAGTTCTGAACCTTTCAAAAAGCAGAGAATTATCAAAGATTGAACAGAGGAAAGGAGGATGAGAGGGGAATACCACTGTGGATGCAATTTGAATCATGTTAGCCAGTGCTGTGTGAGGCTGATTATGAAGAAGCCTGATAAAGAGTGCAATTAAATTAAAGGTAGGAACTTAGAATGTGCTTTGGACCAGAGGATGTTTCACTTTTGAGGAGAATAGTACCCCTGTGATATCAAGTAGCAGTATAGAAATAGGAGGTATTAATCAGAGGTTTTTGTATGTAAGAAAAAAAAGAGGAAGAATTTGATGATAAAGAGCCAATGAAACAGGAAAATGCTTAGTTATTAATTAGACCATCTGTGAATATATACCCAAACCATAAGATTCAAAACAGACACATAAAGGAATAATTTAAAATAAGAGCTGGCCAACTGGAAATCCATCTGCAGCAAAATGAAATTAAAATACTATCTCTCATCATGAACAAAACTCAACTCAAAGTGCATCAATGACCTAGGAATTTGACCAGAGATCCTGCACCTAATAGAAGAAAAAGTAGGCCCAAATCTTCATCATGTTGGATTAGGCCCTGACTTCCTTAATAAGACTCCTGTAGTGTAAGAATTAAAATTAAGTATCAATAAATGGAATGGATTCAAACTCAAAAGCTTCTTCTTAGCAAAAGAAATAATTGGTTTAGTGAACAGAGAGCCTACAGAATGGGAGCAAATATTTTACCACACACACATCAGATACAGCACTAATCTCTAGGATATATAAAGAACTGAAAAATCTTAACACCTAAAAGCCAAATAACCCAATCAATAAATGGATTAAGGAACTGAAAAGATAATTCACAGAATAATATATATATAATCTATAACAAATACATGAAAAAATGTTCAACATCTCTAGCAATTAGAGCAACTTTTATTTGTATTTCTCTAAGATTTCATCTCACTCTAGTAAGAATGACAATTATCAAGAATACTAGCAACAATAAGTGTTGCCAAGGATGTGGGAATTGCTGGTGGGATTGCAAATTAGTGCAATCACTCTGGAGAGCAGTATGGAGATTCCCTAGAAAACGTGGAATGGAAGCACCATTTTACCCAACTATCCCACTCCTCAGTCTATACCCAAAGGATTTAAAATCAGCATACTACAGTGAAACAACCACATCAATGTTTATAGCAGCTCAATCACAACAGCTAAACTATGGAACCAACAGAGATACCCTTCAATAAATGAATGAATAAAGAAACTGTAGAATGAATGAATGAAAAAAATATGTATATGATGGAATATTATTCAGTCTTAAAGAAGAGTGAATTATGGCATTTTCAGATAAATGAATGGAGTTGGAAAATATCATGCTAAGTGAAATAAGCCAGTCCCCAAAATACCAAAGGCCAAATTATCTCTCTGAAATGTTGATGCTGATTTATAATGGGATGAGGTGGCAAGGGAAGATTGGAGGAACTTTGGATTGAGCAGAAAGGTGTGAGGGTAGGGGAGTGGGTATGGGAGTGGAATTATGGTGAATGAAATGGACATTATTATCCTCTGTACATGTATGATTACATGCATGGTGTGACTCTGCATCCTGTATAGCCAAAGAAATGAAAAGTTGTGCTTCATTTGTATACAATGAGTCACAATGCATTCTGCTGTCATGTACAACTAATTGGAACAATTTGAAAAAATAATTTTTTAAAAAAATAAGAGCTGACCAAACTAAGGAAATAATTTAAGGAAAGAATAACCGTATTAATAATGCAGATTCATTACAATGTGCCCACGGGAAAGTAGGTACATTTGATAAAAATTAAAAAAAATAGTAATGAGAACAAAAAAGCTGAAAGAATAGAATGATCAAGAGCAATGCAGAGAATGATCAAGAGCAATGCAGAGAATGATCAAGAGCAATGCAGAGAATGATCAAGAGCAATGCAGACAATCATGGAGAAAGGGACTGTTGTAATTGATGTGCAAGAACAAGAACAACAAAAAATGTGATAATGGAAGTGAACTACAATTTAAAATGATGATCTAAGAAAATTTCCCAGAAATAAAAGAAGACATGATTATACAAAAATGTCTTCCATACACTGAAAAATTTGTTTTTGAAATATATTCTAGTAAAATTAATGTACTATAAGGATTATTTTTTTTTTCTTCAGGTTTTTCAGGCTTTAAAAGGCCACTTAAAAAGAAAGGAATACCAGCTCACCTTTGGAATTCTTGATAGCAATATACAAATCAATACAATTGAAGAAATGGAGAGATGTTTTTAAGAAATGCTAGGGTAGAATGACTAATATTTCATATCTTGTCAAATTTTCTTCAAAAGATATGCTTAGGGAACAATATTGGCCAAATTACATTGTTATATTGTGTGCATGTATTAATGCAAAACAACAAATTCCATCATTATCCACAACTATAATGCACCAATAAAAACTCTGGAAAGAGAACAAAAATTATGCTAAAGAACTGGATATGGAGATTACTGGCACACAGTAGGAATCCCAAGGACTTTGGGAAGCTAAAGAAGAAGGATCAGCCAGCCTTAGCATCCTAGTGAGATCTTCAGCAATTTAGCAAAACCTAGTCCCAAAATGAAAAATAAAAAGGCACTGGGGATATAGCTCAGTGGTAATGTGTCCTGGGTTTAATCTCCAGGACTATACTAACACACACACACACACACACACACACACACACACACACACGCACACTATATATATATATATAGTTATGCTAAAGAAAAACAGTTTAAAAACAGTTTAAACCTGTAAGAGTTTGTTGTAGTTTAGATGTGAGGGATCCCCCAAAGCTTATGTGTGAAGCAATATGAAAGAGTTCAGAGGGGAAAGGATTAGGTTGTGAGAGCCTTAACCCAATCAGTGAATTAATATCCTGATGGGATTAATTGAGTGGTAACTGAAGACAGGTGGGGTGTGGTTGGAGGAGGTGGAGCACTGGGGGCCATGGCTTTGGGGTACATATATTTGTGTCTGACAAGTGGAGAGCTATCTCTCTCTGCTCTCTGATCATAATGTGAGCCATGATCAGAGAGCAGAGAGCCATTCCTTCTGCCACACTCTTCTGTCATAATGTTCTGCCTCACCTCAAGCCCAGAGGAATGGAGCCTGTTGTTTATGGATTGAGATCTCTGAAGCTGTGAGCCCACAAGTAAACTTTTTTTCCTCTACAGTTGCTCTGGTTATATATATATATATATATATATATATATATATATATATATATATATATATATATAAAATAATCATAATATATTCCTGAAGAAGAATCTACTTTGAACCTATCTATTCCTTTTGCTAAAGGAATTTATGACAAATACAATGGGTAGTGAAAATTAAAAATGTTCAGCTAGATTAAAGTATGGAAGACGAGCATGTACTTTTTAACAGTGCTTAACAAAGAAATGGTACAACTAAAAAGGAAGTGAGAGGAGAAGGGAGAAAGTGTTAGTTGTAAAAGCTCATGAAATAGTATGTCATTAGCATTTTGGAGTAAAAAATCACTAAATTACTATTTCAAGCTGAGAAAACAAATAGGAAGAGCTTAAGTAAAGAAAAAGAAGAATTAGGATAATATAAGTAAATATTATCCCCAAAGTAATCATTAGGAAAAAAACAAACCTTTTTATCAAAATTGAAAAAAGAAATCAATATATTTTCAATATATTGAAAAATACAGTAATATAATAAGTTGTACATATATGTGTGTATGTATGACTGAGATGATGCCAAATACTTCAGTCATATTGATATGTAGAAATGGAATTCCTCACTTATAGTACATGGGAAGAAAGAGTTTAAAAATAAGAATTCATACCCCATTTGAATCAAATGTATGATATGTCAAGATCATTGTAATGTTTTGAGCAACTAATAAAAAAAAGATGAGTTCGTAGGTATGCTATTCACAGTCCATGTAAATATAAAAGTCAACTTACAGAAGACTTATAGCACAAAAATCAACAGACTTAATTTTATGAATGTTTTAAATTAAAGTTGGAAAATTGAAAATTGAGAAAGCTCCATCTTTTCTTGTGCATGTGAATCTTGTTTATATGTAACAAGTTTTTACAATGCATCAATTCTGTTTTGAAAACTTAATAAGCTCTACAAAATAAAAGTAATATAAACAATATTTTACAGCAAAGTGAAGAAAAAGAGTTGGAATTTAATCATAACATTTTATAAAGGCTCTTCTTATCTAGAAATTGCACAAGCTCCCTATTGAACAATTCTTTGGTCACAATGGAAACACTACATAACAGAGTCTCTTAGGTACTATTAAAACTGTTATCTGAAAAATTAATAATTAGGTCAATAAAAAACAAAATAAAGAAGATGAACAATTGCCTAAAAATGAGAGAAAACATCAAGTTAAAAGTTGAAAATACAAAAGGAAATAATGTTAAAAGCCAAAAATAGAATAAAAATAAAGGAAAAAAAAACAACCCATTAGATCAAAGAAACATGAGTGGTTTAAAAAACAAGTAGAAGGAATAAATTGTTAGGAAATTAATTGGGAAAGGTAGACATATAATACAAAAAATAACTGTGAAGCACCATTAAACAAATTGATATAATTTGAAAGGGAGAGAATATTGCCCAGTCCTATGCATAAGAATGTCCCTAGTTGTTAAAATGGATAAATTCCCTGAAAATATAACTTGTCAAAATTGACCATAATGGAGATTGAAAGTTTAAAAATAATAATTTCCATAAAAGAAATAAATAATTCATCTTTGAATTCCCTAGAGAAAAGCATCAGTCTTATGTATTTACACCAAGTCACAAAGACAAGACAATCTTCATACTACTTAAATTGTTCCAGAGCATAGGAAAAAAAAGAAAAAAAGCTCTCCAATTCTTTATATGAAACAAGTTATAACATTGATGATGGAATAAGCGAAAGAAAAAAAAAGAAATCAAAGACAAATATCTACCAATATTGATGAAAACATCTTAAATAAATTATAGGAAATAGAATCCAGTAGTGTATTTCAAAATAATATATCATGGCTAAATAAGATTCATTTCTTTATTTTATTTTATTTTTTTAAAATTTGTTGTTCAAAACATTACAAAGCTCTTGACATATCATATTACTTACATTAGATTCAAGTGGATTATGAACTCCCATTTTTCATAAATAATTTGATTTTTTTAAATGTAAATTTTTTTAAATATTTTTTTTTTAGTTTTAGGTGGACTTATATTCTTTATTTTATTTTTGGGTGGTGCTGAGGATTGAACTCAGTGCCTCATACATGCTAGGTGAGCACTCTCCCACTGAGCCACAACCTCAGCCCCAGATAATTTGATTTTAATAAATCTATCAATATGTGTTAATATATTACTGGGTCTGGAAAGAATAAAGAAAAGATTATTTCCACAGAAGTTCAGAAGTCTTCTGACAAAATTTAACAATTCCTTATTAAAAAAAAACTTTTAATAAAATAGGTATCAACCATCTTGGTTAGATAAAGCAACTCCTTTATTGGATCTAGTTCTTGAATTCTGACCAGGTATATCAGGGTGGCTTGTGTCAGAAGCTTAGTGTCCAGACCTCTTCTGGGAACTAAAGTGGCTGGAGATGACTTAAATGCTGAGTCCTGGAATCTTCTTGGCAATTCTGTACTCATACAAGCAGCTGGGCTTGCTTGGGGACATTGAGCAGAATACTCTGTGGAGCTTCACCATTTAGTTTGGGGTTCTTGGAGTGTGGCAGCTGGCCACAAGGGACTATGTGCTGACACGGAGGATCTGGAGAGCTAAATTTCTAGGGACCGTGGGTGTCTTTGTTCCTAGTCTCAGAAGTCAAACAACTTTACTTTTAAGTCATCTTATTAAATGCAGAGCTAGAATCAAGGAGAAGAAAATTAACCATCATTCTTTGATGAGAGAGTAGCAAGTTCACATTGCATAAGTAACTTTAGAATGGGAGACAATGGTTTGACTATTACTGAAGAGTACATTCATTCATGCTCAGCATCTTGTTTAGTGGGTAGATGCTAGAGGCACACCTGCTGACGGGAGGGCAAGATGCATACTATTTTCACTACTGTTTAAGAGTAGATAGAGGATTTTGGCCAATAAGATCAGAGTAAACAATTAATGATAGCATATGACTTGGAAATGGCTCATGACTATTCGTGTGTTGTGTGTGTGTGTGTGTGTGTGTGTGTGTGTGTGTGTGTGTGTCCAGTGTACATGTAAGAAAGAAAAAGTGGGAGGGGAGTGAGGGAGAGAAATAAAGTAATTCTGGCAAAACATTAAGATGGAGAGTAGACAGATGTTCATAGAATTATTCTTATTAGGATCTCAAGAAATGCACAACATTGTACCAGTCATACAGAGGCTATATTAAAACAGAGAGGTTTGGTCTTCACCCCATAGACATCAGCAATAAAATATATACATAAAACACTATTGACATAGCAGTATCATTATAAAATCTTAAACTACCTCTTTTTAAAGCCTGTAAGTATGAATAAAGATAATCCAAATATAAAAGGCTTCTGAGAAAGAGGTGGAACATGAAGGCATTCGGGAAAACATTCTAACTGGCAGGCAGGAGCAGGGAGGAATTCAGGTATGAGGACCAGCTTGAGCAAAATGTGGCTATTTATATGTAGAGAACTGGGGAAGTATTGGTAGCTGGAGCTCATACACTGGGAAAGAACATTTAAAACAGGGCACATGTGTAAGCTTGGGGTGAGAGATTGAGAAGTGGGAAAGGATGCATATGGAATAACAGTTCAATTCACCTCAGCTGTTATGCTGTTCAAAAATGTGCAGAGGTTTGTGACCAAAAGTATATTACAGAAGTCATAATATTAGAACGAAACTTTATTAAGCCTACTGTATTCTGAACATTGTGCTTAGTAACAAATGCTAGGCTTGGTGCCTGTAGTGTTATTTTCTGCTGCACAGCTCCTTCTCTCAAGATTCACAAGGGCTCTCTGTTGTCACAGCAGCCTGAGTGGAGAGCACACAGGGGGCTGTAATGTCCCTCCCAGTCAGTGATAAGTGGGGGCACACAGTGACCCACCTTCCATCTGTGTCCAAAGTCAAAGAGGAGCAGAAAGCTCAGTGGGTATTATCGTACATGCCCTTTCCATTAGCATTCAGTTTTGGTCTGTTGCTTATGATGAGATAGGACAAGCATTTTCAGGGTGCTCCATTAAATTTCTTCCTAACGCCTGAATCTCTTCACAATAGTGGGAAGATAAGATGCCATTTTCTTCAATGTCCTTTTATTATTCACTCCAGCCTGGTTCTCGAGTGTCTCCATTCACCCATTCTGAAGCCTTCTTTTCCTAATCTTTGTAGATTATTTCTCCATTTTTTTTGAAGATCGGGTAGTTGGCTCTTAAATGTTTCCTGCGGTCCTTTCATTTCACTGAATTTTAAATATTTCAGCCAATTTGAAGAGTTCATAATAATGAATAAGATTAAGCTTGGAGCTTAACCTTTTGAAACTGGGTGACTCGTTAACTCGTCTGGAACACTGGTTAATTTAACAGCAGGAGTTAAATTAACTTGTCACAGCTCTGCCATTGTTAAATTTTCTGCTCCTGGTCCTTGTCCCAATCTTGCAGAGCTTGGTTGTCCTGGAACAAGGGGATGAGCCTGGTTGGAGAATAAAGCAGAAATGGGAAAGGAAAGATGGTGCATCTTGTTAAGAGGTCACAGGGTGGCAGAAATGTCAAGATGAGGTATCTATTTTAGTTGGGGAAGACTAGAAGAGGAGAGGGGAAGGGAGGAGATTGGAAAACGAAAGGCAATGAATACAAAGGAGGTGTAAGGTGAGAAATACAGAGAAGAGACACAATAGAAAGGCCTGTATTAAGAAGAGACAATGGTGGAATGACTTGAATTCCTGGGGATGTATTACATTCTGCACATTAGAAGCTGTTAACATTAGCAGTCTAGCATGCAGAAATGAAATTATCTGCTTAAAAATGTCCCTTGCATTGGGAAGAAATGAAAGCCTTGAATCATGGGAAGAATTTCCAGGATGATCTCATCAAAGATAAGTTATCCCAAACTTGGCTCAGCAGGAATATCTGTTTTGCATATTTGTAGGTCTTTGTCAAGCACTCTGGATTGATGCAATTTAGTTGGAAAAGGGTGAAGACAGTAAAGGAGTGAAAGAATTGGGAGAAGAAAGCAATTCAGGAGACTGTGAGTCAAAGAGGGGGCGAGGGTGAAAGCATTGCTTTCTTTTTTTCCAAGGAGGAGAGCAGAGAGAGCATGTGTGGGGGATGGTGATGGAAAGCAGGAGGAAGCAGCTGTAGCAGGTATTTCTGCAAAGCCATCTTTCCCTTAAACAAAGTAACAGGCACTGCTGGGATGGAATGTTCCCTGTGTGTGTTGCTTGCTCCACAAGTAACTCTCAAA
This sequence comes from Callospermophilus lateralis, assembly GCF_048772815.1. Classification (NCBI taxonomy): domain Eukaryota; kingdom Metazoa; phylum Chordata; class Mammalia; order Rodentia; family Sciuridae; genus Callospermophilus; species Callospermophilus lateralis. The sequence continues at coordinate 182,052 of NW_027516097.1, forward strand.
TATGCATTATCTCAGCTTTGCTATTCGCTCTCAGACAGGAAGCTCTGTGCAGTGGAGTAAGCTGCTCGGCCTTCAGGGCAGAGGCCTAATGACATCAGAAATACAGGCAAAATAACCAGTCTGCTTTTAAGCACCAGCCACTTTGAGGCCCATCAGTAGAGATCACCTAAAGCCTATCTTCCTTTCAATTGTTTCAGAGGTGCCTTAACTTAACACTGAAAAGACGTTTTCATTTCTATTTGTATGATTTTTGTTTCAGGGCTTATGTTATTCCACTGATGCTCTAACAGGTTTTCAATTTCCAAGGTAGTTGCCTGAAAAGACTGTAGGCTGCTAGGGAGCCTAACCAGTGCTCAGTGGCTGGATCTGAACCAGATTACTAAGGATTCCAGGGCCTTTTGCTTCTGTCCAAAATTACTTTAAGGTATAGATATCAGAAGGCTGGGCTGCATCTGATGGATCAAGAGAGTGAAGCAAGTAGAGAAAAGGTGAAAGGGATAACCAGGAGATAGAGGACAAAAGAAAGATTTTTAAAGAGTACAATAAGAAAAAAAGGATGAAGAATTTCTTGTTTCGATTCAGCATAGGAACTAAACTCTCAAGGTATTTTTTTCATTATTTTTGCTTGTTCTGTTTTATATTCTATTTATTTATTTAGTTTCTGTGCTGGGGATTGAACCCAGGGCCTCAAGCATGCAAGGCCAGCAAATACTCTAAGCCTGTGTCCCAGCATCATCAGCCTGTGGAGGCATTTTAAATTCACCAGTTGGTGTTAAAAAGCACCGAAAGTTATGGATGCAGGTAGCCAGAAATCAGGGCACTGGAAAGTGCCCATATTGAAAGAAATTTAATGAATTAGTGCTTAAGACTATATTGTTTTCAGGTACCAAAAGCATTTTTCTGAATGCAAAGCTTATTTTTTGTGTCACACATTATTGGCAGAGATAATGCTGTGGTGAAAGCTGGGCAGAATTTGGGGGTATAAATTTGCATAGTCGCTTGTGCTGTGAATGTTAACTGCAGTGTGTCCCCTTTTCAGCAGAAGTAAAATTATATGTGTATATACACACACACACACACACACACACACACATATCACCATTCAAAAAGTACTTTAAAAAGTCTCAGAATAAAAATAACATCTATTGTGAATTGATTAACCTTGTTCAGCTAGCACAGGGATACAGGGATTTTTTTCAAGTTCTAGGAGTTTCAGATTATTTCTAGATCACAAGCTCCAAAAACAGGCCCATAAAGAAATTCTAACATGATCTTTGAAAATAATGGCTCTTAGTATTATTTGACATAATTTGAATTTAATGGACCTAAAATGTTGGTTAGAAATGATAATGAAATGAGAAAAACTTAAAGTTAAAAAAAAAATAGTAGAGCACAAACATTTCATGATATTTACCAGATCTAATGCCTCAAATGAATAAAACAGGGATTTTCAAACTATATTTTATGGAATCGTACTTGGAGTGACACTGAATGAATAACATATCCCAAGACTTTATGACCACATATGTTTAGGATTCAGTGTGGAACTCCCCAAATATAATGACCATAGCATCATTTTGTTACATAAAATACTTATCTCTAAATTTTAGACTAGAGATATCTTCTGAAGAATATGACACTCTATCCTTAATTTTTCATGAAGTTGCTCAGAAATACCCTGACCTATAGCCTATCAGGACAGAAATTGATATTCCTGCTCCTACCAGTGTGATTTAATACTAAAAGACACATATGAGAATTATTTAGCTATTTGCATGGCTCATAACCATGCAAAATAGTTTGGGCAAGTCGTCAGCTCAGAGGGACTTTTATTTATGGTGGACAGTATCTCAGGAACTCTATGTGTGAAAGTTAAAGAGCTGCTAAGGAGTTTCTACAAGGAAAGCCAAGCCTCCATGTTTCCACATTTCAGGTGTTCGTTTGTAGCTTGGGGTAGTAGTGGGGGATGCAGGCTGCTCTGCCTTGTCTGAAAAGAACATCTATATGCCTAGTCAAATGGCCATCTAGGTACCTTGGTGCAGCTTTATGTGCCTTTAATTTCCACTATGACTTTAGACTGTCATCTTTCAGCATATTTTCATTTATTGTTTTTAGCTACAATCAGGGCAGTAGTAGGAGAGCAATTCTAGGGAGTGAGCACACAGATAAAATATGTGGACCCCGGCAATAGTGAGGTCTACTTAGCCACACCTCATATTTCAGTTCACAGAAATGTTGTGTGGGGGTTGACATAAGTACTCCCTGTTGTGTTGTTGCTTATGGCTCTGTAGCCCTTTGAGAAGACCGGAGAATAAAGGACGGCAGAGAGCCAGTGTTGTTGAAGTAGCAGTGTTAGAGAGGGTGCCTACAAGCACCTGAGAGAGTTTCATGTTTTTTAACAAATGTTTTCTTGATTTTACCCTTAAATCCCACCTGCAAGTCCTCCTCTGGCCATCCACATCAGTCGACTTTCTGCTTTACAGGCTTCCTTTTGAGGCATCAGTCAACCTAAAGGAAACCAGCATGGTGGAAATTTCAGGACAACTTTGCATATCGCTCTTTCTTGGCAAGCCACATCACTGAAAGGCATTCAAACTCTCACCGCAGGGCCACAGCTGATCAATAATTTCCAGGAGCCCCTTCTGACTGTCAGAGGCAAAATCCAAGGAGTGCCACCAAACCAGTTAGAAACAGCACCCTGACAGGAAAATTCCAGGGCAGTCAAAAAAGAAATTATACCATTTGGTTATATTACTATGTGCTAAGACTCTTTCTTGACAGGAGACATTTGTTTCCCATTCTAAGGCTACACAAGGCTTTAACTAAGCATAGAGATACCTGGGTGATGAATGAGTGTTTCAAATAGCTACATTAAGAAATTGAAGTTGTCAAATCTATCCTTGTGATTTTGAGGGTGAGAGACAATCATCCAGGTATATACTAAAAGGTTCCATTAGAAAACTATTTTAAATGCTGTTATCCTGGTAAAGTCTCCCTTAATAAAATGGAAATAATGTTATGATTTCGAACCTATTTTTTTCTCACTTTTCTGTCAGGAAAGTCTCTCATCTTTCAATAGAGTACAGTTATATTTTTCTTAGCTTATTTTTAAAAGTAATAATAGTAGATCCAGTTAGATAGTTGAGATTTTCTAAAGTTCATTAATTAAAAAAAAATTAAGTAGCACTTGTCGAGGAATATAAAAGCCTTGGTAAATATTTTTGTGTGCTGAAAAGTGAAGAAAAAAATCCACTCTCTTCCTTTGTATTTGTATATACAGAGGAGAAGATACAATGTTATAGACATCACTGTAATCAAAGCCATTTGTTGATGGCTTCGTGTGGAAAATAATTTGATCGGGGACAAGGAAAAGGAAACTGAATTTCTGGACTTCATATCTTCTCTTTGTGAATTCACACACTGATGACCAGACTCCTTAAATCATTATGAGTGGCCAAGGTAGAATTTGAAAAGAGATTTAGTTGACTCTATAGTCCTTTCACTTTCTTCCACACAAGACTGTGTTTTAAACTGGGTGCAGGGTTATCTGCCTATAAACTCATTCAGGTCTGAGGCAGCAAGGGGGATCATTGGTTTGAGGCCATCCTTGGTAATATATGGGTAACAGTGAGAATATCCCCCCTACCCCCGCCCCCCACAAAAGACTATATCTGAGTCAATGATAAAAGAATTTAAAATTAGCATATTATTTACTGTTTTTAGTATCAGTTATTTCACCTCTAAAATGGGGATAATTTTACATTCATTTCATGAATTTCAAAACTGCTATAAGACAAGATAATAGATACAAAGAAATCAACTTTGTAAACTCTTAATGATATTCTTCATCATCCTCATACTCAGAGTTTCAAATTAATTTATGGAAATTATTGGGTGAAAAACTCTTCTAAAAGGGAGCTCAGTTAATTTGATCAGCACTTTGAAAGGACCAGACTTGATGTAGAAGGGGAAAGGTTCTTGAAGTTTAGAGAGCATGGTATGGGGTATGGATAGCTTGGAGGCAAGGTCATTTAAATATGTGGAGACTCTTTGGACAGGATTGAGAGGAGGAGTGTCCTGTGGACAGCTTTGCAAAGGACGTGATGGCAATGAATCCTGTCTCCATTCATTTATTCAACAAACATTTAATGAGTGCCACTTTATGCCAGGCAAAAAATATAGGTGCTAGATTCATAAGATTTATAAGCCATGAGCCCTGCATTCAAGGAGTTTACAGGTAATGAGGCTTTGGATGATGAACAAATTGCTCTTGAGAATGCAACATGTTATAAAATTCTGTAGGAGCTACAGTAGGGGCAATGAGCAAAAAGCTAACTTTATTCTAAAGGATGCTGCTTAAAATAGTGCTTTCCGTTAGAATTGAAGTTTGAATTTCAGAGTTTGTGGCCCAGTAGCTGACCCAGAGAAGTGAAGTAGCAGGATCAAAATGCTTGATAAAGAAATTTCTTTACCTATGGATGGAGTAGAGAGAAGGGAGGCAAAAATACCTGGAAAATGATGTTTTACATCATTTATGTAAAGGACAGGGCCTGAACATATATGGATTTGAGAGGATTAATGGATGGTGAGTGCTGTGTCAAAGGTAAAGAAGAGACACAGTAAATATATTTATAAGCTTAAATGTTGTCAGAGATAATTGCACCTTTGATATATACACAGAAAGATGAGGAGCCATGCAAAATGTCAGCTTGAGTGAGTTAATTATTCCCACATAGAGAATACCAAGATGTCAAGCAATGGACTGACTGGGAAAATTGAATAGCTTGTGAGCATTTTCTGAATCAAGTCTTTCCTTTTGTGTTGTGTCCCCAACAATATTATCCACAAAGATGAAATAAATGAGTCTGAGAAATCATAAAACAATTTTTTTTCAAGTTTGCCAAAAGAAGGTAAATAGAAACAATATCCCTCTATCCACAATAAAATATTCAAGCACATTTGTTACATAGTTCAAGTAACCTTTGTTTTTTTCCCTGTTCTATTCTCCTTTATTAGCATCAGTAAGTGAATTGACCCTGTTTCTGAATGAGACCTTCAAAACAACTATTTCTTTGCATAAGTATGAATATGTAGAAACAGAGGACAGTTGTTTCAATTATACCTTCAAAAAAAGTGTTTTATCTTCATGCAGGTGCAACAGTCGTGGTTATTGTCGTTTAAGTTTCCAATAGTGTTGCTTTTGTCTCTGGGACTTAATCTGTGCTTCTCTTCTGTGTTCCAAACTGATGTTTTAAATGGAGAAAACCATATTACATATTCTTTTTGGTGCTGTGCAAAATTTCTTAGGCTCACAATCTGATAATTATTAATTGATCATTTTTTGTATCCCCTGATACTTAGAAAGAAAAATATTTCTAAAATAAAATTAAGGAAAACCCAGGTGAGTAAACAAAGATCTGAAAATCTGCATTTACTTTTTCAGTGAGGGAATATGGCATGCACAAAGGATTTTAACTTTTGTTTAATGGAAGCTGTGCCTTCATGAAGTATGAGAATTTATAATTCTTGAGATCAGGAGTGTACTCCCAGGAATGTACTGGCAATTCAGAAAACACAGACCAAGCAGACAGTCATTTCATGGGCATAGTAGAGTCAACAAAAATCAGAGTGGTGACAAAAAATAATGAGGTGTGCATGTTTATTATTTATGCACTGAGATGTCTCCAAATTCCATGAGAATATTCAGGAACAGTATAGTTTACTGATTAAAGGCATCATCTTATCAAACTCACCTGCTTCAAATCTTTTTTCTATGTAATTTTGGAATTTTATGTAAATTATTTATCTTTGGCGAATGTCAGCTCACACTATCCTATTCTGATGACTAGGATAAAAAAAAGATAAATGGGTGACGTTTGCCAAGTAATCACTGACATTTGCAAAGTACTCAAAGTGCCTGATATACTGAATAATTAAGAAGTGTTACAAACATTAAAATTGTACATTTCTTTTTCTTGAGTTAACTTTAAGGGTTTAATTCAAAGGACATTTCAGGTATTTGTGGGTAGGGATTCAGTTACTTCTCCACCATATTTTTGTATGCTACTAGAGAAATACAATAGCCTAAATATTTTCTTTGGCAAATTCAAATTTGACTGGCTCCGACTCCAGAAACCTGGCCCTCAAGCTACTAGTGACTACTCAGATGCCTAGTACTGCTTGCAACAGACAGGGCTGATTAAACTAATGAGCTTCCTATCACCAGCGATTTCCAGTAGTGTCGGGCACTCTAGCCTGAGGCTCTGCTCCTACTGCTCTCCTATGAGGCGCTTAGTCTGTCCCTTCAGACTTGGGTCCTTTTTTGCTCCCTTGAGAAATGGAGAATAAGCATGAATTCACAACTTCAATTCCTGATATGGGGGTTGTGATTTTGCCTCTCCATGGCTGAGCTGAAGAATTTATTCATCCTCCCAGAATTTCCAAGCATAGCTGTTCATTTCTTATCTCCAGTGTGTTTATTTCAGGGGGTAAAATAGATCCTTTTTAGATTTAGGGCAATTTTTAAACAAATGAGTTTCTTGTTCTACTTAGAAAAATCCAACCATGGAGAAGGAGGGCAATTCCTTTTCCTTAGTATAGCTTTGTGTAAACTGACAGGCCAAGGCCAAACACAGAGAGGCAATTTGTGCTGAGGTGGTCCATGTTGGGGACTGTCCCACTAGGTGCTCTTGAGAACATGACCATGTGGAACTGTTAACTATTGAGACTCCAAAGACCTTGCTTCTGTCCTTTGGTACTACAGGAAGGTCAGATGCACTAGGATGTTAAGAAGGACCTTAAAGTCCTCTCTGCTTTCCATCCTGTGAACTTGGCATATTTAAAATGTTGAATAGATTTTCAGCAGAGATACTCCAAAAATGAGCAGGCTGTCAAAACCTGGTTTGAAAGGAATCACATTTTCTGAAGCTTGAAACCAGTTCCTAGAAGTGGTGATTAGGGACATTCAGGATCCATACCACCTCTCCTAGTGACTTACACTAGAAGAACGGAATATAGTCATCTCTTCTGCTTGGAATTTGTCATTTTTTTCATTTGTATTATTTAGCATACTAAAGAGATCAAAACTTAGAAAACTGTTAACCATAATGACAAAGTGAATTAGTGCTGGTCTTAGAACTAGTGAGTCACTTAGCGCTCACTAAGAATTTGGCTTATAAAGAAAGAAAAAACTCATATTGTTTTGTAACAATTTCCTAGATTTTACATTTCTTTCCTCCTTTGAGGAATGGAAAATGTAATAATGATATGGCCATCATTTGAAATTAATTTCAAAAGCCTACTCAGTTTACTACTTAAAGATCAAAGCCTACATTTTCTGACATTCTTTTGATAGTAATTACCATTACAGCTTAATTGGCTTCCTTCTGGGGAAGGATACACACACACACACACACACACACACACACACACACACACACACACCATAGCAAGGTGGTTGCTGTATATGTAAAGACAAATATGTGTGTGTGTGTGTGTGTGAGTGTGTATATAATATTTATATACATATATAATATATATAAAGTGTATTATGGATATATATGCATAATATCCAGACACAAATGTGTAAATCCAAATTATGCTGTTATTAGCAGTTAATTTGATAAAAAGCATTAAAATAACTGGGTTTTAAACATTGAGAATTGGTTTTATAAGACATATTAAAGTAGTTAACAAAATAAAGCATAGTTGAAACCAAGCATGAGGGTGAGTTACAGATTTTGGGTAGGATATAATTCTGTTCTGTCCACTCTGAGGTTCTGTACAAAGACCTTTTGAAATGTAGAAGCAGAAGCTATTCTCCTAGCTTTTTTTCTCTCTCTCTTTTTTTTTTCTTCACATCTTATAAAACTGGAATTTTATTGCTAGATAATATGGTAAAAAGATTCATTTTAAGGGTTACCTAACAACGTTGGTGGTGTTGATGAATAGTTGCAATTAATACATTCCCTTAATTAGTCTGATACCTTAATTAGATTCACCTGGCAGGTTATTTTAATACTACAATTGAATTATAGCTGCTAGAAATGATTTTACCAGCTATCTTCAGAGAGTACAATTAGAGTCGATTTAATTTTTTTATGCATTTTCACTGAGGAATAAACATAAAAGGTCTATGTAATTCAGAACAAAGCAGCTATAATATACTAATGGTTTATGGATTTTATTAATATTCAGCTAACATTAGAGGCAATTTTAGGAGAGAGCAACCTATTTTCTTTATGAAGTATTCAGTTTTTTAGTATCTGAGTGCTTTGTTTAAAAAATAAATCTTGATATCTTCTGATGAGTTGCTTCTGTTTCTTATAGGAAAAATGTTATATAACATATGAAAAATAAAATAAAAATTGTAAGGGTTATTTATTTATTGATTGTATGCACATGCATTTACCTACAGTATCCATACTTTTCAAATACATGCAAACTTAAAAAATAAGTCATTAGGCATTTGTGTGTCTTAAGTTGTGCTTCCATTAATATAATTGTGGAGCTAATGGATGAACATTGTTAGTAATGGGGGAGTTGCAGTTTGTTGTTGAGCAGGTAACAGAATATTTCAAGTTCACGATTGCATATCTGGCTTCTAATTCTCTTATGTATATGGGATATTAATTTTGATAATTAAGAATCTTTGTTCTTCTCTCACTATCCAAAACATGAGACCGAGTTGCTTATTTAGTTTAAGATGGTTAGACAATGAGAAATCAGTTCCACAAATAAAGCTTATATTCCTTTGAAAGTTATTTATTTTTTTAATACACTATTCTTATGACTAATATGAACTGTACCAAAAAATAGTCTGGGAAAGGGTTAGTGAACCTCTGTTAGCTTAAGGAAAATGTATATATAAAAATCCCAAGCTAATTTAAAATTTATTCCATGACTGTCAACTGAGGTCCAACTACATGTAAGTTACTAAGCTTAAAAGTACTGTGTGTATTCAAGAGGGAAAAATAATGTTTCTGTAAACATGAAATCATATGGTCTATCACAGAAGAATGGGGAAGGGAATTCTTTGGCTGATTCACACGTACAAACTCAAAAGCTGCTGAATTCCATGAAAGGAAGTTGAGGGACCTATAAAAGGGTATGGCAGAGAGCTCCAATTGCTCCAACTTTTATGAATTATATATTCTGACTTGGAAATTGACAGCCTGTTGCAAACACAGAAATGCATCACAATACCCATAATAAAATCTCTCCTCTGTCAACAATGCAGATTTTCTTGAAGTCATATCAATAGTTGAGCTTGTCTCTTCTTGTTTTGTCTTCTTTTCAGTGGTTGGTAATAGATTTGCAGAATCATTCAGTCTTTTGGCCAGATTTCCATCTTCTTCATGCTCTGCATTATAAAGACTGCCAGAAATGGTTAGCCATAGAGTTCAGGATCTGGTATTGTAAGTCTTTGAAAGTTAGTCATCTATGGAATATAAATTATCAAACCTTACAACATAGACTGCTAAAATAAAAACTATCCCTTCTGGATAACTGAGGTTCACACAAAATGAGTTTTATTTGTCTAGAACCATTAAGGCAAAATGATCTGTCAAAATGGTTTAAAACCTTTGAACCTGTACTTTTTTGTGTAAAAACTACAAGTGAAAAAATTCTGTGCCAGTTTATTACGCGGTGCAGTTACCCACAAAGGTTCTAACATTCTCTAGAGAGTGTTGGCATGCCAGTAGGAAACTATGTGATGACTTCCACTATGATTAGGGCTCATGGGGACTTAGAAATTTTCAGTTATTGGAAAAAATGACATTTTCTTTGGTATCATCCTTGTGTGGCTGACAGTAGGTTAAAATATGATGCCTGTTGGCGGCCACTGCCTCCTAACCCTTTATCACCAGTTCTTGGTTGTCTTGAAGGAGTCCTAACTGGTTCCTAAGTAACAGTACTGGAACTTCAGAAGGTCATTTTACCCATCCCCATGCTTCTGGGCAGGATGATAGTTAATGGTAGTTCATTATCTTGGCTCCCAGAGCTCTCTCTGAAACTAAATGCTGATGTGTGGACATAGTCACTTGCCTCTGGGGAACATGATGAGGCTATGTTGATAGGTTGTTTTTGTTTATTTTTGTTTTTAGTGAATGAACATTTAAAAGTGAAATTCTTTCCCATTTGGTTTTGTTTGCAATGTGGTTTAAATTATATTCTTCTCAGGTTCTCATGCTCCATGAGGTTTTTAATGCCAACCAGCATCACTGACAGCCATCTGTGCCTGGCCCCAGGCATGGACTCTCCTGGGATATGTCTACACTCACCTGTCGGAACCACAGGTTTAGGCTGCTAATATCGTATGAAAACTTTGCTTTGAAAGAAATAGGTATAAAACGTTAGTTCTGCATCTTGTGTAGAAGTCATAATTCTTACAGTTCATTGGGCAGTTCCTCCCTTTAAGCTTATGTATTGCTGATTATTTGAAACAGCTCACATTATGTTACAATCTTTTTTTTTGTTAACTTCTGATTTCAATAATGAAGAGTTAGTTGTCCCTGATGCTTCTCCTCCTCATTCCCTACTAGACTGCTTATGAAGATCCGTAAAATAATGGAAATGAAAATATGTCAATCGGTGATTTCTAAATAATTTTTAAACATTCAACACACCAGTCTCTATTACCTACAATAAAGCAAGCAGATATATTTTCTTATTTCAAAGAGTGCTCCCTGACTCAGAGCCTAGGTTCTGAGTCACCTCTACATGGGTGAGTTGCTGGAGCTGGCCAGAGACCATGATCTCTCTATCAGCAGCAGCATTCCTATCACCTGGGAGCTTGTTAGAGATGTGGACTCTACTCTATGGTGATCTAATGTATCAGAATCTGCTCTTGAATGTGATCTACAGGTATTTTGTGTACTTACTGAAGTTTTAAAATTACTATTGAACATCTTGACACTATCTATCAATATTATGCATTAAGAAACAAATATGTTGAAAGAAAAGACTGTACCTGTTCAGAATGAAAGTTTTAACCAAATTTGTTCTGTTTCAGCTCATGCGAAGGATTTTTAAGTTAGGAGATTTTGTAAGAAAACAGGTGGTTGTAACCCCTTAGCAGTTTGGGGATGAGTGGATAATAAACCGTCTTTTTTATTTTTAATTGCAAGATGCTTGAATAATTAATTTTCTGCATATTACCACTTGAATTAAATGACTTGAGTGATGACTTTTGTTTTAATATGACAGAATGTCCAGTGTCAATTATTTGTCCCTGATTCCATCTTACTTCCTTTCCATGTAAGCCCTCTAAATGACGTCATGTTAGTTATCCTTAAGAAAGGAAACCCACAAAATAATCTCAACAAGTTTAAAAATGCACAGGAGACATTATTTTAATAAAATATACCATCTGATAATAATGATTTTAAGTAGGATTCTGGATGAGTTCTTTTTATTCATTTAACTCTCCATCTGCATGAATATTTTTATAATAAGTATATGTCAATTTTATGTTTAGAAAATTATATTATTTAAAAGTAAGACATGAAGTTTTGTTCATGCAATTAAATGAAACTATGTATAAAACTGCAAAAAGCCTGAAAGTATGTTAAAATTTTTGATGTTTTTATTTTTATATATTGAATATCTATTTCTCTTACAGCAGTTGACACAGAGTTTCAATAAATGTTCAGAAAGTATTTTTTAATGTGAGAATGCATGGGTGAAGATATTGGAACAACTATGCACAAGAAAATCATATTGAGTATTTCTTGGTTTATTTCTTTGCAGTTAGTATTTATATTGAGCTATTCGAAATATACATGTTTGAGATGCTATTGTCTACAAGGATTGAATTATCCTGGTTAACTTATACACATGCAATCAAGTCAGATTAGTGATGAATAAGTAGTCTTCAATGCCCTCTTCCTTATTCCTTTGTCTCTAACATGATGGCATTTTGTAAACAAATGGTTTAATAAGCTTTTCCAAGCCTTAAGAACCTATGTAGCATATTGTTCCTAAAAAAAGCAGTTTACTCTGAAATTAGTTAACTTTTAAAAATCTCTTTATTATAGAGTAGAATGAATTATAATCATTGACTAGTTGAACTTTGGCTAGAAGTAACAGACCACAGAATTTGGAGATTTTAAATTTATTGAGGTTGGGAATTTTTATGAAAGTACATTCTTAGTGATAGAACAAAATATTTAGGGGTGAGGAACTTCAGAGGTCTGCATTTGGAAGTAAATTCTGAAAACCATGTAATCATAAAACATTTGGATCACTAAGTCAAAGTGCAATCGGTTTTTTTAGGCTAAAATACGCCCCTTATAATATGATTAGTAAGCATATTCATATCCATCATCTTTAGTGATCATTTCCAGAATTTAGAGGTAGCTACTCATATTACTCAATAAAGAATAAAGTTAGAAGCATTGAAAGGACTGCCCATATGTATCACCAGTGAAGGCCAAAGGCAGCCTTGGACTCCCAGTTAAGAGATTTCAAACCTCAGGTGCTTCCAATGCAAGACAGTGATAAACACATGATAGCTGACAAGTTGGAAGTTACTGTTACCTAGATAGGCAATATACTGTGGTGATCAAGATTCAAGCTCTTGAGGAAGAGAGCTGGGTTCAAATACTGCCTCTACCACTTACTCTGTAACTTTAGATAAGTACTGTGACTGTCACATGTGTACCTTATAGATGAGTTTGGAGTTTAAATGAGCAGTGATAGGAAAAGTGGTAACAACAAAGCTTGGCAGTGGTTAAGTGCTCAGTAAATGTTAATTCTTTAGAGAACTTAAGATTAAGCCTAGAATAGCTCTAGGCATTTTGTATGTATTATTTATATTTAGTCTGTCACAAAGAACGATTTTTTTAAAAAAAATCCAATTTTACAGAAGAAACAAAATTAGTATAAGAACTGTATAAAATAAATTGTGAAACCAGAATGGTAGCTTAAGTATAATTCCAAAGCCAATCCTGTTAATTTTTTTTTTATTTTTAAATAACAGTAACTTTTTTTAGAATTTCAAATTTTTTTTTCATTTCCTTTTTTAATTATTTATATAAATTTATATATGACAGCAGAATGCACTAAATTCTTATTACACATATAGAGCACAATTTTTCATATCTCTGGTTGTATACAAAGCATATTCACACCATTTCAAGTCTTCATACATGTACATTGGAAAATAATGACCATCACATTCCACCATCATTTCTAACCCCATGCCCTCTCCCTTCCATTCCCACCCCTCTGCCCTATTTAGATTTTATCTATTCCTCTCATGCTCCCTCTCCCTATCCCCAAAGTTTTAACGAACAATTTTTTTTTTTCAAATTAGAGATGCTAGGAATTCTTGTGTTAACTTATTTTTATTCCTCTGGTCATTTTAAACTGAATGCTTTTTATTTGTTTTTATAAAGCTCTATAAGATAGGAGGAAGATAATGATTTGCTATTACACTAGAAAGTTACTGAGAACATGTTTAAGCAGAAAAGATCAGTGATAGTGCCCCTGTTAAAGGAAAGCAAAATATGTGAAAACATGAACTTGATTAAAAAGTGTGTTCTGTCTCTGTGGGAATAAATTCTCCTGCTTGGTATTTAACTGCCTTTCTAAGTTTTTATAGTTTCACCCACACTTTTCTTCTGATACAATATCTAGTAGTATTTAAAGTAACTATTGCCCATAATTGGTATTTACTACCATAACTTTGAAGTTGATCATTATTTTCCTCTGATGGTATGCCTTCACAATACCCCCCACAGAGTTCACTTGTACTGTGTTAATTTCCCATCTCTTAAAACAGGGATGGAAGAAGCATGGTTTAGAAGACAGTATGTATGTCTTATGATCGGCAATTAGGAAATTGAAATAAATATTTAAGTGCTTAATGGGGTTGGCTGTGGCATACAATGCCCCAATGAATTAGTGATTTGCCAACTTTGCAATAATTTAGAACTATGAATCTTGCAGGAGGGGCTATTACTTAATATATTATGAAATAAGTCAATGAATTACATCTAGTTTCAATTGACTAATCATAGTCCTATCAAAAACTAGATATCATTCCCAGCTTCTACTAAAACTTGTTACTACTTAGCAAAGTGGACCAAACTTTAAAGGAGAAAACAACCGGCCTACTCTTTCGCCAAAGAAGTTGTCCTTTTCATTTGGGATCGAGGCATGTTTCCTTTATTGCAAAGGGCAGTTCATATTGAGGCTGTCATTTATATTGATGTTCTTTTTTCAAAATGACACCTCCATGTAATTTTTTTCTGTAGAAAAATTGGATTTCAGTGTTCAGGGTCATTGGTAAGAGATCTTTCACTGATTCTAAATTTATTTAAAATTTTTAGGAAGAAGGAGAAAAAGAAAAAAAAAACACAGAACAAAAATCCCAAGGAGAAGTAATATGCACCTTACTTAGAAAACGCAGTGCATTTTAAATGGACTTGCCAAAGAAATCTTAGGGTGTTTTTCTCCACCTTTGGTAATTTAATAACAACACATGGGGATTCTTTTCTTGGAATTTTGTGAAACTTACAATTATCATAGGATGGAGTGCAGTTTGTTTGCTCCTCAAAAAAGCAGAGATGATTTTTATTGACCAATCTTTGATCCGAGAGATTAAAGAAAGTACTGCATGAGCAGCGAGAAGGATAACACCACGGAGGTCAATAGGCTTCTCTGATATTGGAAATGAAAGTGAAGCATTACATTGGGAGATAGGGTCATTTAGCATTCTTACTGGGAACTCAGGACTCTTTCTTTTTCTACCTTTTTTGGAAAAAAATATTAAATTTGTGAATAGATGTCTCCATGACTTAATACCATGGTCACATGGAGATCATTTGGAGGGCACTAGATTCACCAACATAATTCTGTAACATGCTTTTTAGCCCAAATGGCCCTGTCTGCCACATTCTCACACCCTTGATTGAAGTGCCTCTGGTAGACTTTTGGAATGCAGTCTGAAGGCTTAGTGACTCATTTTTTTTTTTTCACAGCGAATACATTTCCAATCTCATAGAAAGTTTCCAATAACTATTGTAAAGATTATGTTTCTTTTATTTTTTCTTTGAATCTGTGAAAGAAGCAAAATTCAAGTTTAGCTGAGTTTTGAAAAAACAGGATGTAATAAAACCACATTGCCATTATTTGCAATTTTAATACACTTCTATTCAGTGGAAAATTCTCTAGTCTACTATCTTGGAACTATAGTCAAAAGAGTTGCCTTTTTTTGCCCTTATTTTCCTAAGTAGAAAGGTATTTTGTCCTTTTATTTTTACTCCGTGCCAGGGATTCAGGATTGGAAGTGTAACATCTGGTGTGATTGTGACTGGGGATAATACTGAAACGCCATTGTTTATATAATATTTACCAAGACTCCTGAGGCCTGACAAAATGTTCATGTTATGCTTCTTCATTTCTTTGAAAGATTGCCAAAGAAATTTCATTGAAATAGCCACTTCTATCTCTCTTTCAGTTTGCTAAGGACAAATGCAAGATTCAGGCAAATTGCTTTAAACTTTTGACACAGACTATGTTTATCAACATTTTTATTTGTAAATTTAAAATATCCTTACTTTTCTCTATAAAAGGAATTTTGGTTATGACAGGACTCTCACTATGATGTCAGTATCTTACCAACTAGAACTAGATGGTTCTTGCCCCCTTAAGTTCTAAAGGTGATTTAGTATTCAGATTGAATTAACAAACTTAAAAGTTTACATTAAAATTATTGTTTCCTCTTATCTCTCAAACACCACCCAGGTTATTTTTCTTAGCAAGAGCATATGAGTATATTCCACACAGCACACCTAACCTATATCAGATCATCCCCTTCCAATTTAATATTGTGATTGATAATTTACATAACTCTCTTCTCCTTGGGGAACATCATATCTTTGGATATTTGCAGGGTCATACTCTTGTGAGTTTGCATAATTTAATATAATTTCTCCCTGTTTTTTACTGCAGGTACTATTTTACATTATTTATTTAGATCCTCCTGATATCATTCAGGGGAATTGAAGTTGTTTGTCCACCATTATGTCTCTCGGTTGTAATTGACATTTGAACCTTAAATTATCTTTACTTTCATGCCTAGTTAGTAATCATCTGACTACATGATTAGACAGAATGAAAATAAGGAAAATTAACTGGAGGAGTGAGGTGGCTCAAGCCATTTGTTTTTTCCAGATAAATACATGTCAGCTGGTTTCAATGTGTATAAAATAGATGGTTACAATATTCAAGGTGGTTTAACATGTTGCACAGATACTTAGGTTTCCTAGAAATTTAAAAACTTGTTTTAGTCCTCAAAAATCAATCATGAGAAAGGTATAGGAAACCAAATGTGAAACTGTTTTAAAGTTAACTTGTGAGAAAATAGAATTTTGGAATTTACCACGTACAAATGAGGAAACTTGCAATTCAGATACATGAAGTAAGTTATGTGTTTCCCAAGTTTTACTTTGAAAAATACTTCTTAAAAAAAATTCTTAAAAATCAAAGATTTTTTCCCCTCGATTTTTTAGAAGACAAGCATAGTCAATGATGTTTTTTCTCAAAGTTTGTGCTCTCAGAGGGTGTGAGGTGAGATACACATAATTAAGTTATACGATTTCTTCATTTTCAGTAGGCGTGCACTAAATTTTAGTGTTCTCCATTTTTTCCATCTCCTCCTACATCTATAGCACATTAAGGAATTTGAACATATTTCTCATACACACCCTCATAAAATGAATGATTAATCCCTGGTGCATTTTTTTATATTCTTGATTATCCATTTCTTACACACATGTTACATGCACACATATTAGTGTACTGTATTGTTATTAGAGTTAGAAGTAGCATTAGTAAATTACTTATGGATAATGACAGAAGTCTTTAGTAAAAATGAAAAGACCTATTTTATTATCGTTAAGTGTGTTAAACTTACACACAGGTCCACCAGCCCTCTGTGATGATCCGTGCAGCACTGGCTGTGGAATCACCAGGCATAGAAGAATGCAGCAGCTCTCCACCATTACTATTTCATAAAAGCTGTGCAGGTCATAGAACTTTAATAATTGTACAGACTTGTATTTGACCATAGACATAGTGTTGGTAGAAGAAAATACTTTCACAGAATACATTTCCTGTGTTTTTATATCAAGATTGTCAGATAAGTACCCATTCGTCAAAGCTAAACATCAAAATGTAACCCAAAGATTCCGAAGGGAAGACTGGCCATTCCCTGTTTTTAGTTAAGTATTGAATTTGGAATTTCCACAGCTTGCCGCTTAGTAAAGAATATTTTGTACTTTAAAGTTGCAGGTGTTTGAAAAGTATGCATGTTCTTTAGATTTAGACATTAATAAGAGTTCTTCTTTATAACATTTTTCCTTTCTTTTTCAGATATGGGAAAATAGTTTCCACAAAGGCAATTTTGGATAAGACAACGAACAAATGCAAAGGTATGTTTTCAGGGCTGAATATTTGCTAAATCATAACTTTGAAATGATGGAATTTTGAATCTGATCTTAGGTTACCAGATTACCCCCCATTTTATTCAAAATCAAATCTCATGTGACACCCAGTTTCTGTCTTGCACAACATTATCACACTGCTTACATTTGTTTTGTCCCTGGTTTGGGTTTTGGCTGGAAACTCAACAGCAACTTCCAGTTTGCCAGATTTCCAGATTTGGCGCCAGTAGAGTTAACATGCAAAATACTAGTTGGCATTTAGCCCCTACTTTTAAAAGGGGAGTAGAGTTTAGAAAATAGCTTTTCTTTCTTGAGCCTGAGGAGATTAGAGCTGCTTACTGAAGACCATTGGACTGTACTAAAGAACTGAAAAGATTACATATTGTGCAAATTGGCTCTATTAATTAGAATAGAGTAGTTTTAAGCAGTACTTAATTACATGTTTCAATACTCCCAATTGTTCTCTGCTGAATGCCTGTTGACAATATTGGCAGCAGGGAGGAGAGAACCATTTTCACTGACCAAATTGTAATGGGGAGGGGAGGTCATGCACCCCTTTGAAATATGCTGCTGCATTAATTTGATGCACTGACCTTCAGTTTTCCGTGTAATTAGGATGAGCTCATCCAACTCCATGAGCTGGAAGAGGAGGCATCTGCAGTAGGCAGCTCGGATGCTCTGTGCTTCTGACTTTTAATGATCCAGCATCTTAACAATAGGCATGTGATTTCTAGGAAAAGGAAAGAATGGAGTCAGCTGATTTTGAATCTAACTACTGACCCCATGAATTGAAATAAGGTTGACAGGAATAGGCAGAGAAGGCAAATCTCCTCATTAATTAGACCCTTGTTTTTCAAGTAGTGGTGACGGGGCAGTGGCTTAGTACAATTTGAAAAAGGCGAAGAACATAAATGCACCCTCCTCTTAAGCCAGCCATTTCCTTTAATCTAGACTTGAAGTGGTCCATTGTATTTCTGTCTCTTCTTCAAAGTGCCTAGATTTAAAGGAGCTATTGTGACAAATGTCTAAGCCCATGTTTAATCAACATGGCACATTAAGGCAGTTTTGCGTTGGGACTGTGCTTTATGTAGAGTAGTACCCCATAAATATTTAAAATAAATTAGAGAGTTAACTTGTAGACTCAAATACATACACTTAGTTGCCACGATTTGTCTTATTGAACATTTATAAATTATTTGGGAGAACAGACACACACAAAATATTTTGGTTTTATAAAGAAAAGTAGACTTGCTGGCATAAAACAGGAAACTGATCTCAACAGTTTCAAACCAAGAGAGACATTTCAGTAGATAAGTGGTTTTGGCCTTATCCTACCTCCCCTCCTTTTCTTCCTGGCCTAACAAGAAATCTTACAAGGCAGTTCAGTTTGCTGCAAAGCAGAGCTGCACTAGTAAAGTGAGGGAGAGGACCCAGAGTCCTCTGGTTGCAAAACCACCACTGTATACTCTTCTCCAATGACAGTCTATTCCCTGGAAGCCAACACTCTACTAAGTGCCCATCCTGATTTAGAAAGGATATGGGTACAAATTAATGCTACATCTCCCATATTTTTATAATGCACAGCCCTAATATTTGGAATGGGTCCAAAGATAAGTGAAGAGGCTAATGGGGCTTCCAAAGAAAGGGAGGTTGTAATTCAGAACTGACTTTATGTATAAGTCCACTGGAGAGCTTTCCTTCACCTGGGCTTGGGGAGACACTGCCACTGTGTGGGCGGTGATGAGACCCTGCAGGGCGCTCTGCCTTGAGCAAACCTCACAGGACTTGATGCCAGCAGATACCTTGGAAAGGAGGTAGAGGTAAGAATAGGAAACCAGAATGAGAGAGTTTATGGGGGGAAAATGTTAATAATGTTAAGACAAATAAGAAATAACATGTAATTTAGCTCATAATAATGTTAGATGGCATGCTACCCAAAGCAACTTACAATGATAGGTAGGTAGGTAGATAAATATAGGATAGATAGACTGAGAGGTGGATATAGATAAATTAATACATGAGATTATAGAGCATTAGTATAAATGAATGTTGCTTGTATTATATATTAATTTTTAGAGATTAAATATGAGAATTATATGCATGGAAATAAAAATTCATAAAAGGTCATAGGACATTTTGTCATAAATCATATTTTGGAGCCTCTTTGGACAAAATTAAGCTAAGGAATATATTAAATCTGAATAACACGTGCCTTAGTTATTGAAAATTCAATTATTTAATGCTTCAGTTTCTGTCAGAATTTGGCCAACAAGAGAGATTTGAAGATTTACCCACACCATTCTATGTGGCAGTTCAGGGCAGAACTTCCAAAGGATTGATTATGTATCTGATCATGCATACATGGCTGCACATGGACCAGAATATACACACTTGTAATCAAAAAGGGTGAGGGCAGATCAGACCAAGAGGTTGGAGATATATATAATAATCAGACCAACAGGAAAAACTAAGATAGAAGCAGAAATTGAGATGACCTGCTTATTGCTATTTATTGCAAATAGCAAAATTGGTGGAAAACTTTAAACATCCACTCGTAGAAGCAATGTCATTTGATTGTCGTGGCCATGTGTTCATTTATGACCTGCTGAAGAGTGCACACATGCATGTGCATCCATCCTCAGAATACGATAAGTAAGCAGTAACAGCAAATTTCTCAATAACACCCAAAATACGTTTAACCTGATCTCTAACCTGGCAGTTGAGTAGCATCCTCTGCTTTGGCCTCGATCAGCCTCCTCTTCTTTTCCTCAACCTGGCTGTTTCACTATTGTCTAAATCAAATTGGGCATAATTTCAGTCCAATTCTAAGTACTACAAGGAAGCTGCATTAACATTCATCTCTCCTGAAACATCTCTCTGTAATCGATAGTCTGTCTACTCTATTTCATTACAACTTATTTTGTTACCAGGAAATATTCTGGGTACCAGTGCTACAAACTGGACTGTTTCTGAGGCTTTATCTTTGACCACGTTGCTGTGTGTTTGTCTATTTTGACACTAGTACCATGCTATCTCAATTATGTACCATTTCTTCATAATATGTGGAAATCAGTGACAGACTGACTCCACTTCCACACAACCTCCACTTCCACACAACCTCCACATGGTACTTTCCTTTTTCAAAATGTACTTACTTTGAAATTAATTTTGTAATAATTGATATGAGTTCCAAGGGAGACTCTGGTACTTCACTTGGAGTCCTGTTCCTTTAAACAGTGTACTAAGTATAATGGAGTTATCAGACTGAATGAAAATCTACAATTCTCTGTTTTAATACAGCCGTGCTCTCAGGATCTGTTGAGATTAATGGGGCTGCTTGCTCGTATGCTGTGGAAGTCCTGCTGTTTGTTCAACTTTTCTCTTTTATTGCTTGTTGTGTTTTTTCACGGCTAGGTGCCTCCATCCATGTGCTTGCTTTGTAGCCCTATCCTCATCAGAACCCCTTTTTGCCTAATTTTCTGCTATGATTTCTTGAAGCCTGAGAAAACAGATGACCAGCTTGTTAAAAATG
Organism: Callospermophilus lateralis; assembly: GCF_048772815.1. NCBI lineage: Eukaryota > Metazoa > Chordata > Mammalia > Rodentia > Sciuridae > Callospermophilus > Callospermophilus lateralis. The sequence goes on from NW_027516097.1 coordinate 203,037, forward strand.
TGAACCTATGGATAAATAAGCTTTAGACTACAACCTCTTATAGGTGGTTATTTGTTTTTGTGTGTGTATGTTGCATTTTGGTTTTGGACTTTAGGGCATGAACTGCTCCAAATATTTTAGGTGTCTGGAGGCGTTTTCTTTCCCTCTTTCTTTTGAAGAGATACAATAAGCTGTGTTTTAGGTAAATAGTACTTTTAGCCAGTTACCAAAGTTTAGATTATCTTATATTTAGGGTATCTAATGATGGTACTTTTTTTAATTTTGAAAGTAAGATTCTACAGAATAAACATAATTTTTGCCAGGCATGGAGGCGCACACCTGTAATCCCAGCAACTTCGGAGCCTGAAGCAGTAGGATTGCAAGTTCAAGGCCAACCTCAGAAAATTAGCAAGGACCTAAGCAACTTAGAACTGTTTCAAAAAAAATAAAAGGTTGCGAGGGCAGGCCTGGAGATGTAGCTCGGTAGTAAAGCATCCCTGAGTTGAATACCCAGTACCAAAAAAATAAAGAAGAAGAAACAACATAATTTTTGCTGCTGTCATTTGTCAGCCCAGTGGGATGGCTCTTATCTTCATTACCACATCATTAAAAGCAATATTTCTCTGAAGTTGTTTCCTGCCCCCTCCCCACCTTTTCTAACTTTGGTTGGCAGCTGAGATGTCATTGTTTTCATAGTAACAATAGGACACCTAAGAAGATCTTGCATGGAACAAAGCCAGTTCTCCTCTTCACACGGCACACACACTGGGAAGGGAGGCTTGTCCAGCTCAGAGTGACCACCAGGAGGAAGAATTAAGGATGTCACTGTACTGTGGCTGTGAATACCTCTGTCCTCTCATGGGGTTTTCCATTTCTTTTGTCAGAGTGGAGACAAAGTGGAGTCATTCTTCTACTTTTCACATAATCATAAAGTAATGACTTAATAAAAACTGTGTTTTGCATTTCAGGTTATGGTTTTGTTGACTTTGACAGTCCTGCAGCAGCTCAGAAATCTGTGTCAGCCCTGAAGGCTAGTGGGGTTCAGGCTCAAATGGCCAAGGTGAGTCAAGCACTTTGCTCCTGAAGCCTCTTCCTGCACCATTCTTCGCTCCCTCTGTCCCTGCTAGCCACAGCTCCTGCTAAATATCTACCCTGTGTCTCCACATCCACAGCAGTAATACTCTGACAAATATTATACATTCCTCATAATTTTCCATGGGAAGGAGGATTTATAAATACATACAATTCACATAGTAAATTACATAACGTGTAAATAAACTTTAAAAAAATTTCTCAGGGTAAGGAATGTGCCTGAATGTCCAAGGATTACAAAATGGAAACCATAAGTTTCTTGCTTAGTGAATAGCTTAGTACAGTACACATAGATACTAATTACTGTAAGACATAATGTTTACCTTGAAAATTTTTTTCTTATGACAGCTTCTCTCCAAGTCTTTCCCTAGAATCTACAATATCATAATTTAGAAAGGTGAATTGAGTTAACCAGCCAGTTATTGTCTCTTACTTTTCATATTATGCTCTTAAAATTGAAGTTAGTTTAAGATGCCCAATTCCTTTTTCAAAAGACATGATGATGCCTTATATTTGATGCAATCTGGAAGGGTGACCATCCCTGATCTCAGTTACACAGACAGGTGCAGTCATGATTACAAAGCTGAGGAGACCTCCAATTGTGCTCCTTCCTACTTTCAAATAGGCAAAATCATTTTATTAAGAAAAACTAAGATTCAGAAAAGAGAAGAACCATGAAATGGCATGTTTGTATTCTGTAACAGACCTTCTGAAACTACCAGGTTTCAAGTTTGAAAACAGATATGACAGCAATTGAAGATCCAAAGACAGGAAAAAAATCTACTTAACTAAAGGTATATCTTCATAATTGCATGTAGGTACTAGCTGTAAGCGTATAACTCAAGCTTACATTTGGGCAGCAAAGACTTGGGCATAAGTGTCAATTCAGTCAATGTCACTTTTAGGTTATATGCTAATAGCAAGTACCAATAATGCAATTATGAAGATATACCTGTAGATATACCTGACTTTTTTCCCCATCTTTGGATCTTCAATTACCGTAGGATCTGTTTTCAAACTTAAAATATGGCACTTTGATATTTTAAGCATTCTTTTCAATTCAAAGAGGCAGCAATGTTATATTATCTGGCTTCATAAAATACTGAAAAAAAGGAATTTTCTACTATCCTCTGCTACTTCTAAATATTAGCAAATGATCATTTCCTAAAGGGCACTCCCATGTCCATAAGGAAATGTTTATTGAAGTTAAAAAATAAAAACTCTGAGAAAGAAATAAATTACCTGCTGAGACTTAAAGCCAAGTTAAACCTTAGCAGTTACAGGCTACTGAAGAACATGCGTGCAACTACTAGGATCGAGGCTTACTTTGAATGAAAGAATAAACATAGATAAAGATTTTAGGAATTAATAGAAGGTATCACATTTTAAGGTAACCTTGCCATAGAATGTTTTTAAAGATTTATGTTGAGTTGCACTTACTTTGGATTTTCTTGAACTCCAGAGTAAAAGTTAAGCAAAACTATAAATAGTAAGCATCATGGGCTGGGGTTGTGGCTTAGAGGCAGAGCGCTCACCTAGCATGTGTGAGGCACAGGGTTTGATCCTCAGCACCACATAAAAATAAAATAAAGATATTGTGTCCATCTATAACTAAAAAATAAATATTAAAAAATAGCAATGATGACTTTTAGATTATTTGTCCTCCATAAAGAGTAATTTCCTGTAATATTGTTGAGAAGCAATGAAATTTTAAGTGTATTGTAAATATGAGATACCAGCTTTGGATCATGATTGCCACAATGTTTAATCTGGCTCTGTAAACAGTGAGCAAATATTCTGTAAGCAGGACTCTTAGGCGTTCATTCAGAAAACCACTCTTCTGTCCTCCACTCTGTCTGTTCTACTCTGTGAAGCTCTGGTTGGATAAAATCCAGGGCAGGTCCCATGACTTTTCTTTATTTCAAAAAAGTCCCTTTACTTGCTTCTTTAATTTCAGGTCTTTCTGGTTGATTTTAGAAGATGGTGGGTTAGAATGCCTCTTTATTTTTCATGTCTAAACTCCATGAAACACACATATCCTTTATACTTTTCCAGGCACTTCTGTGTGTATTTACATTGCCCAACCTCAAAATGATATTTCAGACAAGTCAATATATGGGGAAAGCCTTAAGTTACATTTCAAATAGAATTTTTCAAATGTTAGAATCTTGTGGAGAAGCTTTGAAAGCTGCTGAGAGTCCACAAAAGGGATGTTGTGTCTTGCATGTCACTGTTACAGAAAGACATCACAGTCTATGTATGTAACAACTATTTGCTGACAACTCTATTGATTATCTGGTGACCAGGAAGCAGTGTCTTGAAGGTTTTTGTCCCCGCATAATCATTTATTACATGTGTATATACTCACATAGATATGTGTAATGAATATATTTAGTTATAACTTAGGGAATTTTAGGATAATCAATTTAGTCATATTTTAGAAGACTGGTTTGGGTTGTGACTAATATGTAATACATTATAACTTGCTTATTTAAAATAATATGAAATATTATTTTAACATTAACCTTTGGTTAACTTTTTGATGCTGAATATCTGGTTTTCAAAAACAGATTGTTCTTTATATTAAGTGTTCAGTGTTTCAATATCCATTCCTGTTTATTTGACAAATTCTGAGTGTTGTGTAACATGAGAGTCTCTCCACCTGATCCAGGTCTGTTCCAAACAGCATGGTTGCGGTGGGATGGGAACATGGGTGGTTTCTGTTTCCAGAGCTAGTGCTTCTCCTGCTCCCACCCCTTCTTTCAGCTCCCTATTTGCAGCTTCTAACCCTCCAGGGTTGGAGTAGCAGAGGTAATCTGGGGTTGATTTCTCTGGCCAGGCAGCAGACTGATGCTTTCTCTCATGGAATGCTTCTGGCATTTTTCTTAGTTGTTTACCCAACCCCACCTTTCCTTTCAATCTGATCTTTCCCCATTATCCCTTGAAGCTAGAGTATATGTGTTCTTGGGCTGGAAACCTCAGCACCTCATAATGGAAGGCCATCCTCAACACCATTCTTCTAGGACTTCCCCGTCCCCCAACCTTCCTGGGGTGGATCTAACACAACCTGGAGCCAACTCTGCCTATGGGCCTACTTCTGATCCACCTTTACCGGCCATCTGCAGTCAAATAGTTTCTTCCCAGCCACACTTGTAGCCCCCTTCAACCAGCATTTCTGCTTCCAGATTACTCACCTTTTGAGTGTGGCTTGGACCATTGTATCCAGCAAGCCCGTGGGACACAGACCAGGCCTGCGGATTGGTCTGTTGAAGCCCCTGCTGCTGGCCGGATAATGAGAGGGAAACAGCCCATATATTGAGACTCAGAGCACATGCACCTTTCTTTCCACATAAAGAGCACATGCACCTTATTTCCACTTGTGCAATCTCTTATAGACAGACAAGAGGCAGTGTTCACATAAGCATCCCAAACCAGTTCTCAGCCAGTTCCTTGCAGGCTCTCTCTGATGACCTGGTTTCTCACTCTGTAATGTGGAAGTACCACACACCCCTTGTTTTATGGCCTCAGCTGAATCAGAGTTAGAAAAAGGCCCGTTTGTCAGCCTGTTAACAAAATGCAAAAGCCATTTTTGAGTGCCCCTGAACACTTGCCCTAGGATCATTCCCAATGCCTGAATATTAAGCAGCATATTATATTAAATATATACTATTTTGAAAAATTCTTTGCAATGCTTTTAGTCAACATAGGACTGGGTGTAGATTGATACTACATGTCATATCCATGGTGCACTTTGAATGCCAGCTTCCCCATGGGTCGATAATGAGTTCTGTTCAAAGACCTCCTTGGTAGGCTTTATACTGTAAATTGGCTAGGAGAAATGATCCCTTCCTCCATCATCTGTGGGGAAGACCATTGTGCAGGATTAGAGATGCTGGCCATGTGCCAACATTTTCCATAGTATGAATTTCTTCAGGTCCCTGTAGAATGACTTGAGTTTCTTTGATCTAAATTCTTTTTTATTATATCTTTATAGTTAAAAAATGTATTTTATAATGCTAGCAGATCTCTTGTTCTGTACCATAAATTCAAGGGTTTTGCAAGTCCACGTTTGGCTTAGCCTCTTTGTTCTGTCTTGATAAAGGAGTCTTTGGCATGCATCTTTTGGGGAGAGGATTTTTAAAGGAAGTTAATCTGGCTCCTGTGCTTGAATGACAAGGGCCTGTCACTGTCCCCTTTCCTTTAATGGACAAATCAGGATACACCTATGTGTTGAAAATCCATATATTAAACATAATCAGAAAAAAAATAAGGGCCATTTTGGTGAGGGAAGGGGGAAATGCAATGTTGTTTGACATGTTGATTGAGTTCAGAAAGGATCCCACAGATGTTCAAAACTGCAAATTGAAACATTAGAGACCAGGGATGATATTATTATTATTATTATTATTATTATTATTATTATTATTATTCATGTATTTTTGATGGCTTGCTTGGTCCTTTCCACGTGGTAATATTTTTTTTGTTTTGTTAATAATCAAAAAAAAATCATTTAAGAGGGGAAAAAACTTCCTTCTGAGCCTAGGCAGTTATTAAGAATTAAGAGAGAGATTTTAGCTAGGTCCGGTGGTTCTTGCCTGTTATCCCCACAATTGGGGAGACAGGAGAATGGCAAATTCGATGCCATCCTCAGCAACTTAGCAAGACCCTGTCTCAAAATAAAAGTTTTAAAAAGGCCTAGGGATATAGCTTAGGTATAAAGCACCTCTGGGATCAATCCCCAGTCCAAAAAGTAAAAGGGCAAAAGGGACATTTAAAAATCATATTCATGGAGTACCCCGATAAAACTTCTCAAATAGAAATGGCCTTGGGCCTTTTGGAAAGCCTATTAATGTTAAACTTGGAAACAAAGATGTAATATGTAAATAAACATCAGTGATACCTGTTAACAGTGTGACTTCTCTAAACCTTTGGTACCTTCTGAGGCCTGCTGGAGGTCAGCAGATCATTGGGTGCTACTTGGCTGATGGGAAGCTTGCACATTTTTCTCAATAAATGGGTAGTCACTGAGCAGGAATTTAGTCCTCACAACACCCCTAGTCCACCATGCTCCAAGCAGTTTGCCGTCACATGCCCGTGAGTGGCTATCTGCTGGTTGGTATTCAGTACAAGAGAAAACAGATGTCTGCTCTTCCTGCCAAGTCCCTTTCTTGCATTTTAGGAACCATTCCACACGCACAGGGAGGTTTTTGTTAATTTCTTTCAGATGATGACTGAGTGCTTTACACCATGTGGGACCTCCAAGCCCCACTTTTCTACTTAAGTGAACATTAGTACCCATTTATCCCTCTCATGGCTGATGTGGGATCTAGTTTTCCACTTGTTAGAGAGGCCCTTGAATCCCTTCAATGTCTAGGGACATAAAGGGGCCGTTGGTCCTACTTTTGTTTAGCCACCTATAATTGACAGAATACATTTATTTTTCAGACATAGCAACTTATTATTCAGACATAATACAACAGAGTTATGGTTGTTGCCGATTTTAGGGAGACTAAATTATCCTCAGTGTGCAAAACATCATCAGTGACTGAAAATATTATATGTTATATTCATAATGAATGTATGGTAAAGAACACACAGACACTTTGGGATTATATATTTTTGTGGCTCCAAGAGGCAGTTTCTCCCCATTCTTTGGTGGTTAGTTTGTTTTTTACTTTAAAATTACTTTAACATTATGGGTAGTATTGAAAAAGAAATATAAGTAATATTAGCACTAATGGTAATCCCAAATGAAGAAACCTAACAAGAATTGTTGCTGTTGAAAACAACACAAAAAAAAGTCATAGGAAATATTTACATCTATTTAGATCACTCTCTTTCACTATATCCAAGAAAGAACTAAAAGTCCAATTTCTTTCTGGATCATGATTCTAAGCAATTTTTTCTCTTCATTGATAAACTTCCCATTTGAATCAAGACCTTGTAGAATGTGAAACATTTTTATTATTAACTTCATAGATGCAAGAAACTAAAACACAGGTTTGGGAAGTACTTAGTATCTACGTTGTAGCCTCACTCTAAAAATTACTTCATTTATAACAAATTCTCCTATGAGCACTCTTAAACATTAGTCATGGAGAGATCTTCATGATTATAATTTTAAAAAGAAAGTCTATAATACACATACACATAATTTTGTAGGTAACATTTTTAAAATGCCATATTTTTGTATAAAGAGTATTTTAATGCCCTATGATTAGGGAGTTTTCCACTTGCTTCTGAATCTGACTAAACATGATTCAAAAATCTAAGGTATGTTGGTTCTCTAATTCCCCTGCTCTGTGTCTCCAAGGCCTCCCAATTTTTCAAGGTGTAAGTTTCAAACTACAGTTTGTCTTTCCTCCTACCCCTCCTTACCTTCCAGAAAAGTGAAAGATAAGAGAAACATGGTTTATCTTCCTGAGGTATCAGTGTTACTCCATGATATTAGATCAGAAATATTTTTTCTCTGTTAAAGTTCAAATTGTTTTAAAAAAATGTAAAAAAGCAATATTAAGATAAAGCACAGGATTTCAAGGAAATTTTCCAGCCCTGGCAAGGCTGCTTTGGCTTTTGCCCATGGACTCTTCTGGATATGCATTCTCCTTGTCCTTAGCATTCCTTACGTGGGAAAGTCTAAGCAGCAAGGGATGATACAATAAAACTAAACTCCTGGATAGCCTTTCACAGTTAGTTTCAACCTCTTGCCTTCTTTTTGTTCCTCAATTCCCCTTTCCTCTCAACAAAGTGTCCCTCACCACCGCTGTCCTCTCATCTTGACTTGCACACACCTAGCCTTCACTATGTGCTTCCCTCTCTCCTTTTTAATTGGAAGCTGTAAAAAGCAGGACTAGGTCATAGTTATTTTATAGTGAGAGTCTGAAGTGTGAGGGGCACAGGAAATGTCCTTGAGCTCATTGAAGCCACAGGTTCTCTCAAGACCCACACTAAGGACTAAGAACTCTGTGCTGGTTGGTGCAGGGCCAGATTTCTATACTAACAAATACTCGCTGGCACTCCAGGAAAGCCTCAGAAACTTAGGGGAGACTAAGGCCAAAGGGAGATGGCTAGTAGAGGAACTGGGCAGTTTACTGGGTTGGTAGAGGCCTGCATTGGAAAACTTTAGTACCTAAAACCATTTCTATTGATTTTTCCCTGTTTTGGAACATTGTATATATTATTGTCTCACTTCCTCTTGTATGTAATTTTGTATACCCCTGAGGGTCTCCTTCCATTTACATGCAATTTCCCTTCTCTCTCCCTTTCCCTCCCACCCTTCATCCCTGTTTAATGTTAATCTTCTTCTCATGCTCTTCGTCCCTACTCTGTTCTTAGTTACTCTCCTTATATCAAAGAAGACATTTGGCATTTGTTTTTAAGGGATTGGCTAGCTTCACTTAGCATAATCTGCTCTAATGCCATCCATTTCCCTCCAAATTCTATGATTTTGCCATTTTTTAATGCAGAGTAATACTCCATTGTGTATAAATGCCACATTTTTTTTATCCATTTGTCTATTGAACGGCATCTAGGTTGGTTCCACAGTCTTGCTATTGTGAATTGTGCTGCTATGAACATGGATGTAGCAGTGTCCCTATAGTGTGCTCTTTTTAGGTCTTTAGGGAATGGACCGAGTAGGGGAATAGCTGGATCAAATGGTGGTTCCATTCCAAGCTTTCCAAGAAATCTCCATACTGCTTTCCAAATTGGCCGCACCAATTTGCAGTCCCACCAGCAATGTACAAGAGTACCCTTTTCCCCACATCCTCGCCAGCACTTGTTGTTGTTTGACTTCCTAATGGCTGCCAATCTTACTGGAGTGAGATGGTATCTTAGGGTGGTTTTGATTTGCATTTCTCTGACTGCTAGAGATGGTGAGCATATTTTCATATACTTGTTGATTGATTTTATGTCCTCCTCTGAGAAATGTCTGTTCAGGTTATTGACCCATTTGTTGATTGGGTTATCAAATATAAGATAGTTGTAATTTTGTGGATTGGATTCTGTGTCCTCTATTCTGTACCATTGGTCCACCCGCCTGTTTTGGTACCAGTACCATGCTGTTTTTTTTACTATTGCTCTGTAGTATAGTTTGAAGTCTGGTATAGCTATACCACCTGATTCACACTTCCTGCTTAGCATTGTTTTTGCTATTCTGGGTCTTTTATTTTTCCATATGAATTTCATGATTGCTTTCTCTATTTCTACAAGAAATGCCATTGGGATTTTGATTGGCATTGCATTAAACCTATAGAGAACTTTTGGTAATATCGCCAATTTGATGATGTTAGTTCTACCTATCCATGAACAGGGTATATGTTTCCATCTTCTAAGATATTCTTCTATTTCTCTCTTTAGGGTTCTGTAGTTTTCATTGTATAAGTCTTTCACCTCTTTTGTTAGGTTGATTCCCAAGTATTTTATTTTTTTTGAGGATATTGTGAATGGGGTGGTTGTCCTCATTTCCATTTCAGAGGATTTGTCGCTGATATACAGGAATGCCTTTGATTTATGCATGTTGATTTTATATCCTGCCACTTTGCTGAATTCATTTATTAGCTCTAATAGTTTCTTTGTAGACCCTTTTGGGTCTGCTAGGTAGAGAATCATGTCATCTGCAAATAGTGATAATTTGAGTTCTTCTTTTCCTATTTTTATGCCTTTAATTTCTTTCGTCTGTCTAATTGCTCTGGCCAGTGATTTGAGAACTATGTTGAACAGAAGTGGTGAGAGAGGGCATCCATGTCTTGTTCCAGATTTTAGAGGGAATGGAAAGGCTAATTTTAAATTAAGGTTACACTAATCTCTTATTTGCAGAAGTGAGTTTTGATCTGGTCAGAAAATATTCTAGTTGCCAGGTAAACTTTTTTCCTGGTGATTGACATACCCTACTCCTCATAACGTTGCATTTACTGGCAATCATATCTGATTCTAGCTGATTCTACCCCCAACAAACTAAAGTCGGATGAAAAATTATCTAAGAGTACTGCTTCTCAGGTTTTCATATGCTTACGAGTCACTTGAGTATCTTGTTAAAATGCAGCTTTTGATTCTGCAGGTCTGAAGTAGGGCCTGAGACTCTGCATTTCGAATAGCTCCCAGATAATTCCTAACAATATTACCGGTCCCTGTATAACTCTTTGTATAGCACGGAGTTAGCACACCTTCTCTCTCCATCTACTCTTGAGTTCAGCTTTTAAAAGATTCTAAAATTTGATCTGCCCAGAGTTTACCATTTTATATGGCTTTTGAGTTTCTCTTGTGGATTAAGTTAGGGCTCTTCTTTTTCCATTGCTGATCACTACTTGAAAGTCATATGGACTTTGCCATAGGGCAGATTGGGGAAAGCCTATACTGGAATCCACGTGACTTGATCCAGAAATCTTTCTCATGTATCTCTAAATTGAATTATTAGCAGTAATAGCCTCCTGCCTGAAATGAACTCCTAAAAATAGCAATGGAAGAGACGTTGGTTGTTTTGGGAAACATTGAAAAGAGCTGAGAGCTGTGGTTTCTGAAGGGCACCCCTTCAACTCAGCATCACCCTTTCCAACCTGATGCCACTTCCACCTCTGCCGAGAAGGGCTCTGGAACTAGGTCAGACCTGTACACACTGTCCAAAGTGTGGACACTGTTTTCAAGTGTCCAAGGTGATTTTAGTGTTCCATGGATCCCATGGTTTCACTAGATAATACTTTAAAAGGATGTGAGCAAAGAGGGTGCTTACATACAATTAGATATGTTGACATAAATATCTCACCTTCTCCTAGAAATTGATAGACAATTCTCTGTTCTGCTTTAGCAACAGGAACAGGATCCTACCAACCTGTATATTTCTAATTTGCCCCTGTCCATGGATGAGCAAGAACTTGAAAATATGCTCAAACCCTTTGGACAAGTTATTTCTACAAGAATACTACGTGATTCCAGTGGTACAAGTCGCGGTGTTGGCTTTGCTAGGTAAGCATGTTGCCCTCCCTTTATTACACCAGCAGAAGCTCTGTTGAGTTATCCTACAAATTAAAAAAATAATCAAGCAAATTTAAGCCAGGCTTATGGGCACCAGTGTAAATTTACATGTAATTTTTAAAAAATCTTTTGCAATTTCATTAGTATTCTTGAAACTGAGCACATATATTTGCTGGCTCAAGGCAAAGAAGTATTATATGATCAATAATTCTGAAAGTGTTTGTGTCTTATGTTCTGATTAAATTAATTTTTAAGAAAATAAATTTTTTTAAATTGACAACCAGTCTCCTAAATTTCATAGATAAATCAGTATGTTTTTTTCTCTTTAGACAGAAATGTGATTCATCATCAATAAAGTGAGTTAATTAGATTTTTCAAACATTTATGAAAGAAAAGGATTTAACACCTAACTACCACATAAATTTAAATATCTTATAATTCTCACTTTAGTTTTTTAAGAAATAAGTGCTCCAGATATAACTAAAGTATCTTATTCCTCCATTTTATCTCTTCCTCCCCAGAAAGGATACTTTAGTGTAATCATTAATTTGGTTTCTAGAGAAAATATATAAAACAGAAAGAGCTTTGATTTCCAGATAAATTCTAATCCTAAAGCCCATTTTAAAAAAAAGCTGAATTTACCTGATACATTATTTAGGAACTTGTTAGTCTTCTGTAATAACAATATCTATGTGTTTTAAATTGTTAACTTAGACTTTGGAAGAAAAAATGCTGACATTTTACTTTCATATAGTAGACAGTCACATCCTGCCACAGACCTGTGTTATGAATAAAGCATTATTATTACATATTACTTTATATATGAGAAAACTGAGGCACAGAGGGACTTTTCCATCATCCACTAGTGGGCAAGGGCCATTAATTAGTTCTTCTGGCTTTTAGTCCATTGTTCTGTTAGGCCAGACAATTTTATAATAAAGCTAATATATCAGTAAATAGCAAGTCATCAGGGCCAGCATCTCAAGTGCACACTTCATTGGTGATCTGGGTGGGACACCAATTGGCTCGATAACATCTCCTCACTTCCGTGGATATTCTTCTGAAAGCAGACCAGGGGTACCTATCCAAAGACTGAGCCCAATTAAATGCTGCTGTTTTTCACATTGTCACTATCCATTAGAACTGAGGTGTAATTCTCTGGGTAGTTCAGGAATATGGTGTATTTTAAGTAGATTATTCTGTGTTTCTTCTATCGAAGAAATATAAGTCAAAGTAATTTAAATACTCAGAAATGTTTCTCAAATGTTTTTAGCCACCTGTAGATATAAAACAAGTTATAAAGTTAGGCTTCAGCCTTTAATTAACTCCTCCAAAGCCAATATGACAAAGAAGTATATAATTGACTTCACTAATTTAATTTTAAACCTGGAGAAAATGTAAAAGTCTTGTGAGACACATCCTCTGATTGACACTAGCTATTATCACAACTCTTTAGTCTGTCATTTTATGAATACTTAAAAGGGAAGCCCATGTTTAAAATAACCAATATTCTAACAAGTAGCAAATATACTAGTATTTTAAACTGTTGCTTTTAACTCAATATCATGACTAAGAAAGCTTTTATACATTGCTTTTCTCAATTTTTCAACAATCAGAATGAATTTATATATTTGATATTAAAACACTCAATATAATTTCTTTCTTATATGATTTAGAACATACTCTATAGTTTCAGTTATTTCTCTGGAGAACTGTAAAAGCAACAGATAAAAGATAAACTATTATATACACATATTTTTGCCTGATTTCATTTGTATCCAAAAAGCCTAAAAGAATGTTTGTGCATGCACAAAACAAAATGAAAGCTAAGAGACTGCTACATACTTATGAACTTTGTTTTCATAAATAGGATGGAATCTACAGAAAAATGCGAAGCTGTAATTGGTCATTTTAATGGAAAATTCATCAAGACACCACCAGGAGTTTCTGGTATGTTCTCCAAAATTTTATCAGTAGTCATTTATGTAATATGTATAACTTTAGTACATGATGCTTCTTATAGTAAGAACAACAACTCTCATTTTGCTTTTTAAAATTTATATCTATATCAACAAATAAGACTCAAAAATTCAGCTTTTGCTGGGCACGGGTTGTCCAAGCATTAATTGAAGTGGACCCAGAGGTAAGGAGCTCTCTGACTTGTAAAGCATTGCAAAATCCAACCCTCTAATGCACCAGCCTTCATTCTACCAGATGGCCATCCTTAAAATAGACTTCCCACCCTTAGGACATGTCCTTTGAGGAGCGTGACACCTTCCCACCCCAGCAGTACCTGGACTTCAATCCCCACAGTCTTTATGTTCACTCCACATTAGCCCCTTCCCCCTCTGTTGTCCTTATCAAGAACACTACACTCAGGAACTTTTCTAGCCAACATCCCATTCAGTATCACTCAGTCTCACTCCCAGGACACCTGATCTGAGATACAAAGACACCCTTTCATTTTCACTGTTGTTATGGGTTTCTCTTTACCCATTTCTCATTCCTACAGAATCTGGTCTCCACTTCTGAGCACTAAAACCATTTCTTTAGTGACATCCTCAGATTTCTTGTACAGCAACCCTTATTCACATCTGCTCGGAAGAACCATGAACTGGCATTGATCCTACAATAATCCACCCTACTGATCCTGTTATACCTGGGCAATAAGGATTGACACCATGGCATTTTACACATCTTCATTTGAACCAGACCCTCAGTACCACTGGTCCCCACTTGGCTTCTCTCTGCCTCTCCCAGCAGTATTTCTCCCTTTTACCAACATGTACAGTCCCCTAGCTAGCTCTAGGCCAGTGAATAGCATTGAGATCATTAGCTGACTACATCTTTTCAATATAGGGATCCACACCTACACCCACTCTTTCTCCTCTCCTTCCCCAAGGTCCTAAGGACAAAGGTTTCAGAGCTGTCTTTGAAATCCTGTTCCATCAGGGCCTTGCTCTGCCTCTCATTGCCTCTCTGTTCTAATTTTTTTATTAATAAAATAGCAGATCTCTGGCAAGACTAAGCAGTGAGAAAGTGAGAGGAAATTCACAAACAATACCAGAAACAAAAAAATTGTGAGCATGACTACAATAGACGTTTTTAACATCACAGAGTTCAGTGAACGTATGTGCGAACTACTTTATGCCAGGAATTTTCTGGAAAAAGATATCCATTTGTGTTTGAAATCGCTCAAGTCTGTGATCTTCAAACTAAAACTAAGCAGTGCTCCTCTCTAACTCATTCTCATGTAAGCATTTTTGAAGTGTGGTCTTCACTTCCTCACGTCCTATTCACACCTCAGCTCTCTCCAGTCTTCCCCTTAAGTTTGCAATTGAAATTCTTCTTGATAAACTTCTTATATTTGTTTGCTAGGACAACCACAACAAAACACCATAAATTGAGTGGCTTAAACAACCAAAATTTAGTGTCACAGAGTTCCGAAGACCAGAAATTGAAGGTCAGGGTGTGGCAGGGTTGATTCCTCCTGAGGCCTTCGGGAAAAGAATCCATTCCGGGCCTCTCTCCTTGACTCATACATGGTGACCTCACAGTGTTTGCTTCCCTCTGAGTGTGTCTGCCTCTGGATTCAAACTTCCCCTTCTTCACAGAACAACAGCCATGCTTGGATTAAGGCCCAACCTAACTAATGACCTCATTGTAACTTTGAAAAGGAGGTCACACTGTGAATTATGAAGCATTATGGGGTTAGGACTCTAATGTTTTTTGTTGTTTTGTTTTGTTTGGGGTGGGGTCAGAGAGACAACACAGTGCAACCCCTAATATTTACTTTGTGATTATCAAACTTGGGGACTTTCCTGGCTTCTTCTTTGCTGTGTCTTATCTGTTGCATGAACTTTGAAATGTGCTGTCCCTTGATCTCTCTTTTCTTCCCATCTTGTACTCTTTCTCCTTTGTGGACTCTTGTTTCTTTTATCTGCTCTTAATTGTTGGTGTTCCCCTGAATTTCATTTTTGGCTGACAGAGTGTATCTAGTCTAAAGTTTTTGGTTACTGTTTATCTTAAGAGACTCTCAGATACTCATCTCTTGTCCTAAATTTTCTCCTGAGAATCAGGCTGCCTGGCCTCAGTCACCTTAGGTTCATTCTCTCCAAAACTAGATCAGTGCTCTCTCCCACTAAAGTTAGTGGAATCAGTATCCACCCAGATACTCCAGCTGAAAATCCAGGACTGGATCCCCCCAGCCACCTGTGTCATCTCTCACACATAATCATCTTCTTGACTGCAGCTAGAGAGACTTAAAATGTATATATACTTCAGCATCACTTTTGTGGTAAAAATCATGTCCTCTCCCTCTCCCAGAAGAAAAGATACAGGATTCCAAGAATGACATTGCAAGCCAAAGGTGACTAGAGTCCTTCTTCATCCATTACCTGCCTTCTATTTATTTTCTTCCAATACTGAACTACAGGTACTAGTCCTAGTGCATCACATTGCATCATTTCTCTTTCCAGTCTTTCTATAGTTTCCAATACCTCAGACCCCTTTGGTTCTTTTTAACCTGCATGTCTCTGCCTCACCCTTCAAGACTGTTCACAGCCTGCCTTCTCCCTACAGGGGTCTCCTTTAACATACTTGAGTTAGATTCTGTCTGCAAAGCACCCTGAGGACGCTCATCTGCATTTAACATGTGTCAATCCCACTAAACTGGAAGCTCCTAGAAGTCAAAAACTGTTTTCTCATCTTTTTTATGTGCCTGCCCAGCACAACGCCTGAACTGTGCTTAACAATAACCAGTGTTTGTTGGTTTTGAATAAATTCCACAGCATTATAACACTAAGACAGTACTACCTCCTTACAAGGTAGCATATGGTAGGAAAATTGAGATGCCTTTTGATTTGCAGCCAGCCTCTAACAAGATGCCTGACAGCAGGGAGAAATTCAAAATTTAGGAACTACCTTACCTTGCTTGGAAGGAGGAGCTATAGAATTTTTAAAATGGGAACAAAAAGGAAATATCTACTCTCCAGCATCTTTTGTCCTCTGTAATTTTAATCATCTTAGTTAGCATGACACATCTCAGTTCTGCTTCCCAGTCTGTATCTCAGATCAGCAAGTCATCTTCAGTTCTTAGGTCTGTCATTCAAAACAGCCTCACTTTTCTGCCTTGCTTTAGGGCGTGCCCTAGGGTAAAAGTTGGGTCTCTTGCTGGGCTGGGTAGAGGTTTGGAGGGTCTTTAACCATGCTTGTCTGGCCACCTACACTTCAGAGTCTTCTAAGGAGAGTAGCCATGTATCAATTAGATTTATCCTAATACTCATGTGGGGACCCTGCCCTGGAGCTCCCCTATGAACAAAGGAGGAATCTCTGGAGGTGAGCAACCTATAAGAACAGAGTTCTCTATTTGACAAACCTTGACTTTGCCCCCACCTCACAGCTAACCAGCTACCTCACCACATTTTATATGTAAAAATATGTAAAACTGAAGTTAAGTAGATCCAGTGAGTTGAACCTAACAGAAAGATTGGTCAGGCCCCACTTCTAGGGAACAAGCCCAAAGGCCCTATGGAACATGTGCCCTGGTTTTTCACTCAGGCCTTTCCAAGAAGCACTGAGGTATTTTAAAGTTAGATGAATTCCAACCAGGAGTCATTGAAGTGATTAGTTTCTCTAGGGCTCCTAGTGTTCAGTATTTATCCTCCCCTAGTTCCAAGGTTCCATCTTTATCTGGATGACTGATGATGACAATTAGGGATTCACTTTAATTTTCTGTATCCAGTTGAGTTTCATTTCATAGAGGAACTAATTTGTAAGTCTGTGCAATACCACAGCCTACATTTGATCTTGTAGTACTAAAACCTGACAGCGCACTGTTTCTGTGGATATATCTGAAGGTGAACTGCCTGCAGGCACCAGTTTAGAGCATAAAGTACAAGATCTGGAAGATGCTGTTCCCAGGAACTCTACCCCCGTGAAAGAGCTTCCTTTTTGTTAAGTTAATTTTGTTTTCCCATTGACAATCCTTGATTGAAAGAAAAGGAAAGTGAAAGGGATGTTTTTAACCTCCACGCAAAAGCAAGAGAGCCTTGTGTGAACCTGATCCCTGCAGGTCAGACCCTCCAAGTTAATCCCCTGTGCCCACTGGCTTTTCTCTTCTTCCCCTGAGTCATCCCCTGCACACTGGGGACCCCAAAGCATTAGTCCCTTTGAAGGGCTGCTCATCCACTTACTTGTGAGCACTTCATTTTCTCAGTTCCTTCTTGCAGGCAGCAAGGAAAGTTGAAGGAGAAAAAGCCTTCAGAACACATTAATTTTGATGTTGAATCAATCTAGATAGATCTCCCAGTTTCTTGAGTGAAGTAGATCTCCAGCTGCCACAGATTGAGGTTGGACAGGTTTCTTATTTTCTCCAAAAAACTTAACAGTATCCATTGACTGTTTTCTTTGAAGTGGGTTCACAGATTGCTGGCCATGTCCTTTCAAGGAGAAAAAAAAAAAAAAAAAACTTCAATTTCCAAACCACATGTCAATGATGGTAGGAACCTATTCACCACTGTAGCTGGTAGAGAGCAGTTTCTTCCAAGTTCTGCCAAGTGGCAGTGGGAACCAAGAAACAAATTTCATATAGATTGTATCACTGTACAATTTTACACTCAAGCCATTCTCTATGTTCCAAATCAGGTCTTAATTTCATGCTCTTAAAAAAAAAATATATATATATATACATACATATATATATATATATATATATATATATATATATATATATTAAACTACTATCTATCTATCTATGTACAACTATGTACAACTACACACACACACACACACACACACACACACACACATATATATATATATATATATATATATATATATATATATATATATATATATATATAGTAGTTATAGTTGGATACAATAACTTTATTTATTTTTATGTGGTGCTGAGGACCAAACCAGGGCCTTGCATGTGCTAGGTGAGCCATAACCCCAATCCCAATTTCATGCTATTTCTAAATGCTTAATGATCTGCGCTGTGTTTTAGTCTTAGTTCCCAACTAGGTTGCAAGTTCTTAGGGGCGGGAGGTGTGTTTTAGGTTTAATTTTGTGCATTACCCTGTACCAGCAGAAGTTACCATGTAGTTTCATAGAGCATTTTCATGTAGATATCATCTCAATAATTATGGCTAATTTGAGGAATACTTTGGATACCTTCTGCACATCAGTGAGGTTGAACTGCCTTTAGGGTAAATTTGAAATGTACACTGCAAAACTTGGAAGCACACTGTTTTGGAATTCACTTTTTCCCAAAAACAAGTCCCCAGTATCCACAAAGAATTTGAAATAGTTTTCAACTTCTCTAGATTTATTTTTTTTCCTGTACACACAACATGAGAATTATCTTTGAATGTTTGTCAGTTTATTAGATACTGTCTTCTTCTCTCTTATTACTTGAATGACTGCTTCATAGCTTCAGTTTCTCCATGGAATACATGTGAGTAGGATCAGCACAAGTAGATGAAAAACAAAAATATTGGCAGGCAAGAGTAAATTGAGGGCTGGGGATGTGGCTCAAGTGGTAGCGCACTCACCTGGCGTGCGTGCAGCCCGGGTTCGATCCTCAGCGCCACATGCAAACAAGGATGTTGTGTCCGCCGATAACTAAAAAATAAAATATTAAAATTCTCTCTCTCTCTCTCTCTCTCTCTCTCTCTCTCTCTCTCTCTCTCTCTCTCCCCCATCTTAAAAAAAAGAGTAAATTGAATGAGCCTCCACTTGAATGTTTAAATAATATAGGCTCATTACTAGGCAGACATATCATTTCATAAATATAGTCAGAGGATGGTTTATTTAATGATGCATGTTGTCTAGCAGGCATAAGCAGAATTACCTGGGATGGTTCCTGTCAGAGTACTTGGATTCTTGCATGTTTGGCACTTCGCCTATGACATTGGAGCCAAGTATAGAAAAGAAACCCACTTTCCCGAGACGCGAGACACATCCCAACATGGCTCTTGTCCTGATGTGCTGGAGTCCTTGGAGAGGATCTGCTGATCTTGATTCACTGGTGGAGGCAATCAGTTCCCCAGTTAGTACCCAGGTCAGAAACATGCCCCTAAAAAAAAAGGAAACCCACGGGCTGGGGTTATGGCTCAATGGTAGAGCACTCGCCTAGCACAGGTAAAGCTCTGGATTCAATCCTCAGCACCACATTAAAATAAAGGTATTCTGTCCAACTACAACTAAAAAAAGGAAGCCGCCTTACACACAGTCCCCAAAGACACTTTCTGAAAATAAACTGAACAGTGAACTCAAGGAGGTCTCTAGAAGACTAAGTGGAAGGAGATCAGCTGCACACATGAGTAGTCACTTCTACATCACCCACCTTCCTGCCAATACACCTTTCATACTCAGGTGACATGGCTGGGTTTCACCATGGCAGCCATACACACCCTGCCACCCAACCTGAGGCATGGTGCACAACGTGTTGTGCATTTTTACACTTCTACGAAAAATCTAAGGTTCCATACCACAACTTTTAATGCAGTCTGTTTCCGAAAGGCTTTTTGAAAATCTGGTGCTTTCATGTCTGTTGTTATCTTATTTGAAAGAGGCTTTGTCTTCTCTTAGAGCAGATGCTTCTTTAAATGTACATTACAGTTTGTTGAAGAAAAGGATTGTTCATAAGATGTCTCCTCTTTCCTCAACCAATCCCTCTTTGTTCCCTGAAAATGTTGGAGCATTGTTCTTTATTTTGATTTGCCTTGGTTTTGAGTCAGGGATGGTTTGCAATAAGTCAGATTTGCTTAAAAAGTTCCCAGCCAGGATGAAGGGACCCACAGCTGCTTTCTCACACAACTTATTCCATAGAGATTTTCAATAACTACTTAATACTTGCTCAATTAAAAATTCCATTGTGAGGAAATAATATGTACCAGTTTTCCACACAGTGACTGTTAGAAACAAGGCTGGAAATTTTAGTTACATAGAATCAGTGTCCAAACTAGGAAACGTGGCCCCAGGCAGAAATAACAGGGTCGCCATGATGATTCAGGTATTTGTCTAAAAATGCACTTCCAGTACCTTCCTGTAAAGAGAGAACAGTCTCTGGGAAGATGGGTGGGTGTGGTGTATTAGCTGGGACTCTCCCAGAGCTGAGAACAGCCTCATCACTCCATCTGCCCCACATGTCACTGCTCCCACTTCCTCAAGACAAAGGCCCGCAGTGATTCAGCACTGCAGGAGATGGTGTGACTGCCATGTCTGGGAACCTCTTCATGGCATTAGTGGAGTCAAGAGTAGTCTGTGTGCTAAAGGCGGAGTATGTTTCTAAGTGTCCTGTCCCGGCGCCTGCAGGAGCTTGTTGGATTCTCAGTGTCCTGCTGGTGTACACTCTGCCACAGTGCTCAGATCTGGCCTGCGTCTTGATGGCGCTCCAGTGAAGTGCGGATGCGACAGCTGGCAGGCCGCGTCCAGTCTTGAGCCTGTTCTGCGTCTGCTCTCTGTGTTCCTTTGACTTTTCAGATTGGGCATGTGCCCACCCGAGCTTGACAGACACTCTCGCCCACAGTTCAAGGCTCTCTCTATAGCGATCTTATCAGGGCATGTTCCCATGCCAGGAGACAGAACAGGTAATGTGTGAAGGAAGAATTACAATTCTGGGAAAAGGCCTAGAGATGTTTCAGAGGTTTCTGTTGTCCATCTGTTCCCTTAATATTCATCTTAAGCATTGCTACTCTGTACAAACAGAAAATTCTGGCAGCTCTCAAGACAAAATATAGTCAGCCCTCTCTATGGTTCCGTACACACCAGTTTAGCCAACTATGGATTGAAAATATTCAGGAAAAAAAATTGCTTCTGTACTGAACACATCCAGACTTTTTTCCCAATCATTATTCCCTGAACAATACAGGGTACCAGCTACTTATATGGTATCTATACTGACTGGAGTGTTATACATCATCAAGTAATGATTTAAAGTAGAGCAGAAGATATGCATAAGGGAGAAAGAAGAGAAGACTGATCCAGGCCAAAGCAGAGAAGGCCACTCAACTGCCAAGTTAAAAACCAAGTTAAATGCATTTTGGGTTTTATTGAGAAATTTGCGTTAATGCTAACGTATCGTACGCAGCCTGTCTGTGGCACACGCTAGAACTAGTCCCTAGCAGATCCTGAGGGACAGCTATACACATGAAGACATGTGCTGTGCCCCTGGTACCTGTAGGACGATGGGATCATACCTCCTGGACTGTAGTCTTTTCACATCTCCCTCCTCACCCACTGTCGCAAGAGAGCAGGGTCTCATGTTCATGTGGTGAGAGGTGCCCTTCAAGGGCTGCTCTAACAAGGAATCATTGCCAGGGGAGCAAAAGTGCCAAAGAGTTCTGGGTGGCCAGTGGGGCAGGGGCTGTCTAGCAGACCCAAACCTCAACCATATTCTGTACCACAGAGAGAAAGCTTGTTTTAAATAGTGATAAGGGACCACAAGGAGAGATTAGCAGTGTGTCACCCCCAGGGGACATGAGTGCCATGCCAGGTTTGTGATGGGCTGCCGTCAGGGAGCTGCTATTACCATCGACCACACCCAGCTCACCAAGAGCATCTCTGAGCTTTATCAGACTCTGCCAGTGAGGAGCAATAAATAATGGAGGAATTTTATCAAAGCACAAGGATCTTGGTGGAAGATGTGGGGGTTTTCTAAATGGTGTTTGCCAGTAATTTCATCGTTAACTGTAACTTGCACATTTCTTCATTCGAAGAGAAGCAACCTAGCCAGCCTGCTAGATGCCTCAGAATCAAATCCTGTGGAGGGCAGGCCAATTCCTAAAAACTTCTGAACCTTCTGAACCACAAGTCCCTCAACTAACAGTTGATCTTAATAATTCAAAAGTGTTGAGAGGAGCCAACATTCAAAACTTGAGCTCCGCCAATTGATGCAGCAATAAAAAGAATAGCTGAAAACTCATTGAGACACTGTAAGCATTTGGGGGGAGGAGGGGCACTAGAAATTGAACTTGGGGGCTTTCTACTACTAAGTTACACCCTAACCCTTTTTATTTTTAATTTTGAGGTAGAGTCTTCCTGATTTTCCCAGGCTGGCCTTGAACTTGTGATCCTCCTGCCTCACTTATTCTAAGCACTTTTTATGTTAATAATTTCAATACTTTGAAGTGGGTACTATTATCCACATTTCATTGATTTTGAAACCAGAGACATTAAATAATTTGCAGAGTCGCTAGCTCATAAATTTCAAACTCAGGGACACTAACCCTGAAGCTAGTGCCCTGGCCATCATGCAGTATGATCAGATTGACAGTGATTTTAAAAAGATAAATAAGATACAGAAATGTCCATAAAGTGTTATAAGAATAAAGAAAACTGGGTACAATAGCACATGCCTGAAGTCCCAGAGACTCAGGAGGCTGATGCAGAAGGATCTCAGATTCAAGGCCAGCCTCAGCAACTTAGCAAGACCCTATCTCAAAGTAAAAAAAAAAAAAAGAACTGGGAGTGTAGCTCAGTGACAAAGTGCCCCTGAGTTCAATTCCTAGTTAAATAAACAAATAAGCATGACTCCTTTTCAAATGGAATACTATGTAACCATTGACAAATGACTGTATAACAAGATAGGGAAAGATCCACAATAGAAATGGTAGAAGAAAAGTATCTGTCATCACAAATGTGAAAAATAAATGACTTGGAAAAGCAGTGAAAATAGAATATTAAAATATTTATGGGGGCAATAGAGGATATTGAGGTTTTTTTTCTATTTAACATGATTTTACTATTGTCACATTGTTCTTTTAGTGACCCTTCTTTGGTGGGTTGGGAAGAGACGTGAAAGAACCAAAATCGAACCATGCAGAAATGAAGCTGATATGAAAAAATTGCAAACGGTACTCTTCTCAACCTGAATGGTAGCCAGCAACACTGTGTAAGGCATAGTAAAGGAGGAGAGACCAAATTCCATCAAAGCCCCCCTGGGAGAAGTGTTCACAGAAAGTATAGCTGTGCTCATTGGATAGGACAGAGGGGCTAAAACAGGAAATGGTGTTGTTCACATAAAAAATTAATCTTAATAAATTAATATTTATTGGTTCCTTAGGTTGAAATTTTTACCAGGTAGTTCCTTACATATTGTTTGTGATAATGTTACTTTAAAAACGCCTCACTACGAAAGCTAATGATGGTTGCTGAGTGATCTGGTTTTCCAAAATTGATGGGAGAAACTTCTATCGAGGGCAGTTTACATTTTACTGACTGTTAATTGAGATAAAATACTGCGTAACTAGAAAAAATGGTACTTTGGAAAGAGAGGTCATTCCATCTGTTTGTGCATTTCATCATCAGACATGATAGTACTAAGACCTCACATAGGACAGGCTGAGGAAAGGTCCATTTCAACATCTGAGCCCAAATCACTGTAGAATCTGAGCTCAAAAGACAGGTTAAGGAAACTGCAGAGATGTGCAATCAGGCATTTGTAAAATATCATCCCTCTCTCAAGTTTGGTTGAGGGCATATTGAAGAGTCCAGTAATGCCATGATCATAGATGGCTCTTCAGCGGATACTACCTATGATCAGTGTTTGCATCTGAGGTGTTGCCTTGGGCTTCTCACAAGTGTGCAAGGTCACGGTCACACCATGGTTGTCAGGCTTTGGGGATGCATGTTCCTGTTGGTTCTGATGAGGAAGAAAATAACTTCTCTATCAGTTGATGAGTAAAAGAACCTGACAGACCTCATGAGATATCTGAGATTTACCCTTATTAAGGGGAAATTCAGCCTAGAACACTGTGTATAATTAGCAAAATAATCAATTTGGGGTAGATTATATACTTTTTATATCACTTTAATTTCAGGAATGTGTCTCACATCACAAATCATGTTAGAACTCTTTGCAGTTATTGTTTTGAACAATAAAGAGTTGCTAATATAGAAAAATGACCACGTAAGAGATTATCACTGGTGCTGGGTATATAGTTCAGTTGGTAGAGTGCTTACCTCACATGCACAAGGCCCTGGGTTCAATCCCCTGCACCACCACCAAAATAAAAAAAGAGATTGTCACACACTAATTTTGCGAAGTTAATATGCCCAAGCTTCGCTCATAGCCCTATTACTAGCTTTTATGGCACTTCCTGTTCTCAGTATCTGCCTTCTAAAACACAACCAAAGAGGCTAGCTGGAGGATCCCTCTGTAGAATATGCCAACATCCCACACCATCTCCCTTCAGCCTGTAGCCTGCACATTAGGCTCCCAGAAGCAAACTGAAGACATCCCTTCATTTTGAAGGAATCACAGGAGAGACTAATTAACCAAAGATCTCTCAATTTTTAACAAGCTTGCACGCACTGAAAAATAAGTGGCTTCATGGTACAGAACTGGGTGTTTTGTTTTTCTGTGCAAAAATCTAACTGAAATCCTCTTACCCTTGCTTAGCAACATGGTGTCAGATAAAATAAATTAAGCCCATTTGCCACATACAACACCTGTAAGTCTTTACCTAATTTGCTTTTCCAGAGCACACAGAGAAACATTAAATTCCAGGCATGCATTCTTTCTCGCCACACTCTCCAAGTCAATGGAGCAGTGATTGTGAAAGACAGACGGCCGCTGTCCCCACGTCAGTACTTTGCTTCCACATAACATTTCTATTTAGAACAAATCTCTCTAAAAACAGTACTTTGTCCTGTAAATGACTAAATGAGTTTTCATAAGATTGGAAATATTCTCTTCCCCATTAAATTGCATGCCCCCTGGAGGCAACAACTCAGATCTGCCACTGTACCACTGGCTCTTGTGTCCCTGCCACATACATAGTAGGGCATTAAAACTTCAACTGATAAGGAGACCAGAGAGAATTTTGATAAAAGAAAAAAGCTGTTAGAATTTTATATTGCTTCACAAGCAAGACTTGGGCACTCCTAGTTCACTGAAACAAGGAGCCAGCAACATGTAAAAACTGGGTCATTTCCCCTGGTTACATTCTTTAAAAACAAGAAATTTGTTTGGCCTAAGAAATTACTGCCAGTACACACTGTTTCTACTACTTACCTTTTTGCTTTTAGAGGAAAATATCATATCTTAATGGCAGCACAAAAATCAGGTGGTAAATATAATTCATATTTGAAAGATTCAACTACATCTTGTTCCATGTGTTTCTGTCTGTGTGTGTGTCTGTGTGTGTGTGTTTTATTTTAAATACCATATGTATTTGCAAAAATGCCCTTACCACATATTTTAGCAGACTTCATTCTTACCTGAGATCTGCTTTTTTCTGACAGGACAGAATCTAGATGAAAGCACATTAGAAGCACATTACATCCAAATAGGAACATTGGCCATTTAACAAGTGAGCTTCAACATGCATCAGGGTCTTGCTACCAAACTGCCTTCATTCACACCTGCCTGCCGAGACAGCCCAAGGGAAGCTTCCAGAATGAGCAACCTGGTCACCTTCTTTCCCTGGAAAGAATTATACTAATTGAGGAAAACAGTTTGTATCAATCACTGAGCACAGGAAGCGCTTTATAAAAATTAGTTAAATTTCAGTCTAGGTGCTAGTTTTTATAAACCCTCTAGATAAAAGTGTCTGCCACAAAGTGCCAGCTCCACAGAGTTTATTATATTCCTTTGCCCTACAGGAGTATATGGAAGCAGGACCTTATAACCTTAAATATCATTGGAGAAAACATTCTACTATGAGGCCCTTTCTAGATGTGCAGAGAGTAAGATCTTGCCTTTCTTCATCTGAGTTCTTGTTCTGTCCGTCATTGTTAAGTGAGGCCACCACCACCCCCCCCACACACACACACACAACCTGCATTTCAGGCCTGCACTTAACATGCTTTCACATTGACCCAGGAGCCTGAGGAGAGTTTCAGTGCTAGAATTTTAAGTATAATTTGCCCCCAAAGGTGAGTAACTTTGAAAGATTCCAGGTATAAAAAGTCCTTATTTGCAGAAGATTTTGCCCTTTATTCCTTCCTACTTGGATGCTATTTCTCAGCCCTAGTTTCTACCTGTCCCTTAATGACCCTGTAGTGGAATTAATATCAGTGATTATAAAACTTTCTTGCTTCATTGTATCTGTTCACTGTCTGTAATTGGTAAAGGTAGAATTTCTAAAAACACAATTTTTTTTGAAAAGACAAGTAGTATGGTTCATCTGTATTCTGGGATTTGGCTGCAGTCCATCTTCTATCATACCCAGTTTGCCTTCTATGGAAGTTCCATATTCAGGAAAGCTCAGGTGGAGGTATTGGAGACAAGAAGGTAAACAAAGGAACACTAAAATTCTCACCAGACACCTAACATTTTTACTTTGAACAACTACTACCTGCATTAGTCCATTTTTTCATTACTATAACAAAATTTGTGAGGCTGGATGACTTAATAAAGAGGCTTATTTAGCTTATAGTTCTAGGGATTCAAAGGTATACTGCCAGTATCATCTTGCCTCTTGTGAGAGCCACATGATAGGTGGTATCTGTACGTGAGCATTATTACAAGACCAAGCCAGAGAGCAATTCAGGGTTTGGGCTTGCTCTTGTAAGAACACAGGATCCTGCAAGAACTACCTCCACTCCTTCTTAGGTTGGACCTAAGGACCTTCCTGTGTGCTTCACCTAAACATTGCCACACTAGGGACCAAGCTTCCAACATGTGAACTATTTATTTAGGAAATCATATCCAAACCGAAGCATACCCAGAGTACAGTTGCCATTCAGAAATGACTCCCATTCCAACGCATCCTTCAGGAGTGGTTCAACCCAGGAAGGGAAAAGCATACCAGCCAACAGCCTAGACAGCTCACCGAGACGGAATCACATACAGTTCGGTGTTTTGTGTTTTGGCAGAGAAATGTTGAGAGACACTATTGCCTCTACCCTGTCATTAGTGGGTGGATAATAGTGATATAAAATAAGAGATTAATTAGGATAATAAGCGGCAAAGGAGAAAGGAGTAAATTTTCCACAAGTAATATTTTTCTCTTCATGGTTATTTAAGTTTGAAACAGAACTTGAAAGTAGTAATCATGGTTCAACAGTAGACAAAGGATGGAATGTGGGAACCAGTCGGGAAGGTGTGAGTGCCTTTATTATATTAACAAGACGCATGCAGAAAAATGCACAACTTCCAGGAATGCGCTGCTGCTTCTATCTCAGAAAAGCAAATTGAAAAAGGAAGTCAGGGGTGGCCTATTGTGCTGCCTGTGGTTTGTTATTTTGTCTCTTAGTTCTAATGAATGTGTCTCCTTTCAAAGAATCTCTGCATCTTTTCTACATTTGTTGCTTGGGTTTCCCTTTGTCTCATTTTTGTGAGATGGACACTTGGTTAAAAAAAAAAGAAAAAAAACTCGCCAAGTGGAATGGTTCAGGTACAGAAAAGTCTTTAAATGGGATGGGCAGGTGTTGGAAGCTTTCTCACGATGACAGACTTCACTCCTGTGTCCCAGGAACAAATGAGGTCTGTGTGTATCCATTCATTGATTCAGCCTCTAGGTAAGAAGCACCTACCAAGTGCCCTTTGCTTAGACACTGGGAATGCAGTGATGACAGAGCACACAGGAAGGAAAAGCAGGCATCAGGGAACACAGACTTAGAAATGCTGCAATTACATATAGGGGTATGTGCTACAAAGGGGGGACTTGTTTTCCACCAGGAGGAGTGGAGGTCCCTCTGAGGAATGTTAATGGGAAGCTCCAGAGGCATTTGCAGCTGGAGGAGTGCAGGGTGGCACAATCCTATTTTCATTTGAAGATTATTTGGGTGACTGTTTAAAGGCAGAATTGTAGAGAAGCCAGAAGGCAAAGAAGTGTCCGTTTAAAAAAAAAAAAAAAAAAAAAAAAAGCACCAAAGTGAATGGGAAGATTCCTTTGCTTCTTCAACAAAATGGCCCTTCAGATGTTTTCATGATGCCCTGGTTTGGAAATAATAACCAGTGTATTATTCTATACCAAGATCTTTCACCAGTGGCTGATTTTCTAAGGGTCTGAAGAAGCTTCTGCCTTGCAGTGTTCTATTAGTTCCCTCCTAGCTCTCACGCTGCTCGCACTAAAAAAGAAATCCCGTTACGCTTGTCACCTGTGCGTGCGCACGGTTGTGGTTTTGTAATATTTTTGCCCGATCACTCAGCTCCTACAGAACCTTTATTTTGCAAATTTGCGGATGGAGGACAGAAGAAGAGACAGAACCCAAACAAATACATCCCTAATGTAAGACCATGGCACTGAGAAGGAGAGGTGAGACTTGTAAGTCCTTTCTTAACTTCAGTGTGGGTATGCAGTCGTGGGCAGCTCCGAAAGGTCACACAGGCATCTCCCTTCAGCTGCCTGGGTCACACCTTTCTGCCAGCACGTTTTCATTCAAGTAATGCTCAGACTGAGACCCTTCCCTCTGTGTGTGTGGGGGGGTGCTCACAAAGTGACAGTTCTCCACATAGATGGTACAAACAGCTGTGTTCCCCAGCTAGCTGCCTAAGTAGGAGGCTCTAAATTGCTATGGAACTGCAAGAGTGTTTTGAAGGTCTTTTATGCCATGGTTTAGGTATGACCATTTAGAAGGGTTTACATTTATTATATTCAAAAAGTATTCTAAATAACATTAAAATAAATGTATTTGTCATTGAGGGGTTTTTTTGGGGGGGTTGTATGTTTATTTAATCTTGTTCTTTTGAATAGTTTTTTTTTAACCTTCAATTTCTTAATAAATTATTGGGCCTCCACTTCTCTATATTTCTTTTCAATGAATTGTTAACATAATTTTTAAAAATAGCATACAGGTCCCAGAATGTCTGGAGAAAATGTTCTAGAATCTGAACCGTCCAGTGATAATCACTAGCCACTTTTGGCCATGTGTACACGTGAAATGTAGCTGTTTTGCTAGAGAGATTGAATTTTTCTATTTAATTTTAAATAGCTACATGTGGCTAATGGCTACCATATGGGACAAGCAACAGGTCTAGGGCTTAATTCTCTTACTGAGCTTACAATTATGCTTGGCTATGGCAAAAAAAAAAAAAAGAACATTTTTATCAAATGTTACTGTTACTGTCTTATGTTGCAATGTCTAAGAAATAGCATTATCAAATCATGCCTTTCCAGCTGAACATTTATGTCCTTCTCTTTCCTGTAGGCTGGAATGACACTCCCTTACGACCCGACCACAGCTGCTATACAGAACGGGTATGTTGTTATGATAAATGCGTAATGGCTTGAGGGAAATTAAAGGTGGAAAATATCATTTTTCCATGAATTATTCCACTTAAAGGATTACTTAATACAGGCTTTTGTGTTTATTCTAGATTTTATCCTTCACCATACAGTATTGCTACAAACTGAATGATCACTCAAACTTCTTTTACACCCTATATTGCATCTCCTGTATCTGCCTACCAGGTTTGTACCTTTAGGATTTGTCAGTAGTGCAACAACTTATGATCGTGAATCTCTGCTGCATTTTTTAATGTGTCTTAAAAATCTGAATATTTATAATGAAATTTAACTCATTTTATGCAGCTTTTGGGTACTCAATTTAGAATAAGCTGCTTTTGATTTGATAGACTAATTTGCTTTTATGTTTAGGAAAATATATAAAGCCAAGGAAATGGTTGCCCATTATCTGTCCTTGGAAACATGGCAATTTAGAACTGAGACAAACCCACATACTTCCTCCACTATCCGACCAGCTTTTAGATGCCAGGTGTCCCAAAAACTGAAATATAAGAGAAATGCCATTAGGTAAAATACAGAATAGGTGTGTATCTTGCTTTTATTTCTTTGTCAGCAGAAACTAATAAAAGAAGTAAATATGCTTATACACGAAGGTGTGTCAGTTAGGTTACATTCAGTAAACAGTGCAGATGAGATTTGGGGTCTGCCCACCAAAAGAAAGAAAAAAAAAATAGAGGCAGCTCTATTTTATATATGTTATTTTGTGCAGAGGCTTTACCTTAAATTCCCAACTGAGGAAATCTATTAAGCACTATCATAAGGTCAATCTGATTATACTTCAGGGATAGCTCCTCTTTTACATGACCCCAAGAGTGCACGTGCCCTCTCCCCTGCATCAGAGCCCCTCCAGATGTTGACTGCCCAGTCCAGACAGGAGCTTCTAATGGAGTTCAGTTGCAGAGAGAGAGAGTTCTCTTCTCTTGACTATTGGTATTCTATGGGACTAAACTAAACTTTGGTGTATTCTTGTTTTAACAACAATTGAATTAGATGTTGTAGTCCTTATTTCTGATCTTAGAGGACTACAATATCTAATGTAACAGCTGTGTTATTTGACTTCTGTAACCTCAGATTCTTCCTCTTTAAAATGGGTATAATAATAGTTTGTCTCATAAGTTTGGAAAAGTTACAGGACTGAGTCTATGAAAAGTGTTAATGAGCACTCAAAATGTTAGCTGTGATTACTATTATCATCAGTAGCTGGCTTATAATAAAAATATATTAGTTATACTTCTTAAATAATAAATTGGTTAACCTAAGCCAATGTCAAAGCTGGTTCTGTCTAAAAAACATAAAAGTAGCTTTGAATAACAGAAAAGTGACTAGATGCACTAAAACTGAAGGGGTTGTTGGGGTTTTGTTGTCTTTTTGTGTTGCTGGGGATTGCACATGCGAGGCAAGAACTCTACCACTAAGCTACATCCCCAGCCCTAAGACTGAAATTTTAAAGTAGTCATCACCACCTCTCTCAGCCTTTAGATTATTGTATGTTCCTTCCCCTGATTGTCAGTCATTTTCCCTTTTCTTTGTTCTCTGAGAGTCGTTTATACTTACCATGGTTCTTCAACCTGCTGGGTATAGAAGTCACTTAATGCCTCTTTAATTGTGTAGTACTTAAGATTTCTATATTTCCCTTGCATTTTCCCTAATAATTCCTATGTCTGATGTTAAGAGATAATTTTGAACTATCTGAACTTAGAAATCTGTCATTTATATATCATTAAAAATAGGGGCATGTATAAGCTTATTCTTAGGCAAATGAAAGATTGCACATATTAATTTCAACATATACTGCTATAGATATTTCAGCTATTATGGTTTTTCTCCACTACCTTTTTCCTTCTTTAATATGAAATCAATGTGCATTTCAGAATCATTTCATAGAATAAAAAATTAGAAGGCCAGTTTGGTAATAAATTTGATATAGCTAACTGGAAATAACGTTATCATTTCAAAGGCCTGATTTCCTCTCCTGGGCATTCTGTATACTAAGATACCTGTGGAATTCCATTCCCTTTCCCTGACACTCAGTGCCATAACATCTCAGACGGATTCTTAACCCCATACGTTCAGGGACCAGGTAGGGTCAGTGAATGAGCTTTAAGTGACCTGTGCTGCAGAATGTCACTTGTGTGTGTGCAATTAGTGGGGGTGGGGGCAGTCTCTTTCTTTATTAGGTTTTCAAGGGGATCTGTGACCCCAAGATGGTTAAGAACCAGTGGCAAAGAGTTTAAAAAGCATAGGTTATTATTCCCATTTTCTAATTAGGGAACATTGAGGAATAGAAATCGACCATAGCTGGCTTGATGCTTAAGAGAGAAAATTGGATTAGGAGTCACAGCCCTTAACCTCATAATGCTGCACCTGACTAGATTATAAAGACCGAAGCATATCAAAACTGAGTGCATTTGGCCCACATTGGGATGTACAGGGAACTGCTTGCCTCCCTGTGATTTATCCAGGGAGGGCCCACCACTCGTGTTGGAGTGGGCCTTTCTCTACTAAACCACCGTATGCTTATGTAGTTGGATTTGAGAAATTATTAGCATCTGAAAGAAACCACCAGTATCCCAACGGGGAAAGGCTGCAGTCCAGATAACTGAAATGTTAACAAGGCAGAAGCACTTAACTTTGGTCTGCCTTAGGTGGCAAAGGAAACCAGAGAAAACAAGTATCGGGGCTCTGCTATCAAGGTAAATCACAATGCATTCTTCCCCCATGACTCTTCCCCATATTCTCTCTGTAGAATCTCTGAAGTTAACACTAGGGGACAGGATACAAGAAGGTTGTGTTAAGAATTGGAAACTGAAACATTTTTTAACCACATAGACTCTGGAAAGCCCTGGGCATCAAAAAGGGACTGATGTATCCCTCTCCCGAGTGGCAAACGACACAAGCCAGAATTCCTGCCACAAGCCTGACCCTCACATCTTATTTCTCAGTTCAGAGGGTCTTTTTTCTGTGTGGATGCCCTTTTAACTGTAGATGTCAGATATAGTTACTAAAGTTTAATTTCTTCAATCTGAATTTCAGATATTTATTTTCCTCACTAAGTAGAAATTATTAACTACTATGTAAGATTTTTGAAACCTAATGTCCTGAGTATCAAAGAGAGATTGAATTTGGTTATTTTTATTAAGTCAGCCCATACTTTGAGGGTTAGTTTCTAATCAGATGCTCTAGAATTAATCCTCTTTCATCCATATCCTAAAGCACCTAGTTCATACCTTGATTGTAACACTTTTCACTAATTTGAGACGTTTTACATACTTAACTTCTCTGCTTTAGAGAGTAAATTTATGGAGGGTGGGTCCCATGTCTTATTCACCTTTTTCTCTTTGTTGCCTGATACTCAACAAATACTTCTTGAGTGGGCCAATAGAAATTGGTTCTAAATAATTATTTCATCCCATTCAGAGTGACCAGTTTGCCAAGAATGCTAACTGCCTTATAATCTTTTTACTCATTGATAGTATTGTTTCCTTATTTTCCTTCTGTAGATTTTTAACACAATTAAAAGAGAACTAGGCAATTATTACAATGGAAATCATTGTTTCTTTAAAATTCTCCCTTTTCTAGGTGCAAAGTCCTTCTTGGATGCAACCTCAACCATATATCCTGCAGCAACCCGTAAGTTGTTCACCTCAGTGGCCTAATGTTCTGCCTGCAAGTAAGCCATGTGTGTACTCTTCAGGTTAAAACCCCTTGCCAAAGGTGATAAGGGACTTGGGAAATTTTAAGCATGGAATATGAAAGTGCACAAGTTTAAAATGAATCAGTAGTAAGCATTAAATAAATTTGTTCATAAGAATTTAAAACATACTCCGTGGGGGGCAGTACACAATTTCTTGCTCACATCAGTTCTGGGGGGATATCTGAGTGACAATGTTTTACAATATTTGATAAAACCACACTCATGTTTTTACTCTGTTTAATGCAACCCTAAAGTAAATATAGAGATTTTCATCTGTGTTATTCGCCTCTTTGGAAATCAGGTACAGTGTAGTATAATGCACTCTGATAAATAACAAATGTGATTTCTTTGGTGACTTGAACACTTGTTGATCTAATGTGTATCTAGTACTACTTTTTCTAAATGAGCTACTCTTCAGATGAAATCACAAAGCTAAGCATGCCTACACTGACCTGCATGCTTACTGTTAAGAAAGCCATAGATTTGGACCCCAGCTTTCTGGTGACAAGTGCAGAATGGGGATCCTGATAATCAGTTTAAAGAGTTTGTGAGATAAACATAGATCTGTTGCTTAGGAAGAGAACTTGGCTCTTGGTCTTAAGATGAGATGGAAATTCGTCCCAGAATACCTCTCCTAAAGTGGGCACTGTACTATATGACTGTATGTATGAAATAGCAATCCAGGCATAACTAGTTTTGAACAAGAAATGCTTGAGATGACCTTTAGGAAGCTAATAAAACAGGTTGATATTATAACACAGGAAAATACATCTTTGATGCTTATGAATGCACATGTATTATGTGGTATATACACATTTCATACTGGGACACATACGTGCACATATTCATGGCCATGTGTGGATTTGTGATGTGTATTATGTGTACATGAGCAAAAAGATCAGGAAACTCCTTCCCCATTTTCTGGACTTCTGAGTCATGTTCATCTTACTCTGTGCTTTTGATAATGCACATTAGAAGTAGAATGTATCTTTTTTCCCCCTTTGACAACTTTTAGAGACAAAGATTGCACATATTTTAGTTTATCATCTTTCAGGAGACATGAGGAATGTATATAGAACGTTGCTGAGAATTCATTACCTGTTCCCACCCAGATCCAAATTGCCTGCCTGCACACAAACCTCTGCCCACAACTGTGCATATCAATAATTAGATTATCAGTAAAACAAATAACTTATTAAAAGGATATCAGTTACAATGATGCCAGAATGTACATTAGTACTTGTGGAGTATGTTAGAATACTTGCTCCATCAGGTAATTGGCCAACTGCAAAAGAGGAATGATAAAATCCACAGTTTATAGAAAAAATTGAACAATTAAAGTCCAAAAATAATTAATTTTGGTGTAGATGGTCAGTGAACCATCGATCCAAGCATTAAAAATGATGACAGTGACAACTGTGCAATCTGTTAATTTTTTTAGTGCAATGCTAAGTTAAAAGTAAAAACCCAAGATGTGAAATTCTTCATGTTCTCTGATTGCAACTATGGAGAAACATGCAGAGGCAGGAAGGGGCACATTGTGGTTGTTATGGGAGAGGCTGGATTATAAGTGATTTTTTTTCTTCCCTGTTTTCTTAAATATATTTAATTTAGTCCAGAGCAGTAGCACACACCTGTAATTCCAGCAGCTCAGAGGTTGAGGCTGGAGGATTGCAAGTTGCAAACCAGCCTCAACAATTTAGTGAGATCCTGTCTTAAATAAAATGGGCCAGGAATTTAGCTCAGCGGTAAAGCATCCCTAGGTCCAATCTCCAGTACCCCAAATTTTTTTAAAAATTTTGATTTTTACTCACCAATATTTTTTAAATGAAATGGAAGAACTTGGAATTGGTTGGTTAATGTTCCCTCTTTTGGCACCAGAATCACAAAAAGTTCTGAGAACCACCGAGTGAGTGAAGAATGCTCTTGATCCCAACAACTTAATCATGAAACAAAGGGCTCTCTTTATAGAACATTTTTAAACAGATCATTATTATTGGTCCTATTCTTTTGCAGCTACAGAAAACATCACCTGTCTTTTTTAAGCATTTTATACCTTTGCCAGCCAAGGAGAGTCTGTAATCTGTGCTTGCTATTATAGCTCCTCCTGCTGAACTAGCTTCCCAGTTAAGTGAGGGTAGTGTTTAATGCAGGAATTTTTGTGAAGTGAATATCAAAATACCATTTCCCCTAACACTCTTACAAAGTCTCAGGAAAAGCAATCTATTAAGACTTCTGAACCTTATTTATTATTGATACCCCTTGCCAGTCTGAAAGATGTTATTTTTGCTTCACATTAATCACAAAGGGATTTCCTTTGCAAAAGGTAATTATAGAATCTTAACTACTCTCATTTTATCCTTTGTTGCTTCTGTCTCCCATCCACAGGGTGCCGTGTTAACTCCCTCAATGGAGCATACCATGTCACTACAGCCTGCATCTATGATCAGCCCTCTGACGCAGCAGATGAGTCATCTTTCACCAGGCAGCACCGGAACAGTAGGTGGCAAATTAATATCATGTGTCTCTGCAAATAGAGGAGGGTCAATTAATGCCCCCTGTGCCTACCCTATAGAATCACAGGTTTGATGATGACAGTTATTATGCCTGGCCCCAGCCCCACCCCACATTGCCTTCCAAAAAGAAAAAACTCAGATATTTCTTGATTAAGTGAAAAACTGAAAATCTGCTCTCTAGGTTTCCCCTTTGCCAAAATTTAGCACTCACACATGGCCACATCTAGCTTCTTCAACTAATGTCACTGGTATATCATGAAGTACCATTTCATGCAGCAAAGGATGAAGGTGACACATGGTAGCAAAAATAGGAAATATTCCCTCACCTATTCCTTCTGTTTTAGAATTTGAGAGCACTGAATCATGATATTCGTGACTTATTTCACTAGAGTCCAGGGGACTTGGTAGAGTAATGAGGTTGACCTGGTACTAGATCCATGTTGGTTTGTTTATAGTTTAAATTGTAAGAGATTCCCACAGGAGTTTGATGCAGCCTGTATCTATAGTGGCTCAAAAGAACAAAGGGTGGTGCATTTTCCCCTCTTACACTCAAAACCAGCAGCAACTTCTTGTGCAGACTAAGCCAGAGCCATACACAGCCTGAGATGGACCAGAAATTCCTCCTGCCTTTAAGAGTTAGTGACTTCAGCATCAGGAAATCAGGATTCCCTGGCCTAATCTTCAGTGATAGGTCCAATAAGTCATCCACATTTAGGTCTCCACCTGTAGAAACAGTACTAGGTAACAACTCAGGAAGCTGCTAGATGATAACAAGGTCTTCTGAGAAAAGATCATCTAGAATGATGCATTAGTGATATTGAATTATTCACTATGACAGACTTTAATGATCTTCACCTGTGTGTTTCTTTGTTAGGAAATCCAAAGACAACATGGAATTTATAGTTTGACAAATTCCTTCCATATGACATATTTACATGGACTAATAAACCTTTGAGGGTAGCGTATTTAAATTTCTTCTTGGAGAACTCCATATATTTTATATCCAGCTCAAAATTCCCTGAGTACTCCCCATTTTGCATGGTTTTCCATTGTCCATCCTGACCTCCTCCTCCTTTTCAGTACATGCCTGCAATGTCAGCTATGCAAGGAGCCTACTTGCCACAGTATACACACATGCAGACGACGGCGGTTCCTGTCAAGGTTGGTGCAGAGTATTAAATGGCCATTCTGGCAATAGGTAGTTTCAAAAATGGGTGAATTAAGTAAAACTGAAAGCAAAATCTATCAAAAGTCAAATATTTGCATAAAAGGATTGACTTTAGAGGGAATATGTTATTTGGGACTATAAAATATAATTGTTACAAATTAGGATAACAACATCCAGGCCACATCCCCAAGAACTCCTAGAAATATTTTTCAAGCTTGTAGCACCTTTTTCACCCCTCCAGAGCTCTATCTTGTCACCCCTAAAATGAGATAAAATTGGAGTTTGTAATCCTAGTCCTAAAGATTGTATCAATGGTGATACTCACAAAAAGAAGTCAGTCATAATTCAGATAGTAAATGAAAAAGGAAAGCTGATGTAGCAGACGTGGGAGAGAAGCCATACCTATTTTTATAGAGGCTGTTAGTGTAGCTAAATAACTCTTGGTTCTTGTCACTGGAGCTGGTATGGAAGAAGTCTGGCATCTGATTATGATTGGACAGGAAATAGCATTTTCCATCAGAGTATCCTTAAAATTCCAAGGAAAATACTCAGCTCACTTGCTCTTTCCCAGTAGGCACTGGGCAGAACCCAAAGGCTCCCATTTCCAAAAAGGGCCAAAGAACCATGCCTTCTTATTATTTGCCTTTCATTGTGCGATTATGGGAACCACAGTTATCGGAGCCCACAATTCCTTATCAGCAATATTGAAACCCTCCAAAAACTTTGAAAATAAAAATTGTCTTTGTGACTAACTTCTTAGCAAAAATTCTGACCTTTCAAAAAACCCAACTTGAACTGAGACAAGGTGATACATTTGTTCCAGTTACTGTGTTTATGCACTCGGTTCTATATAGAATTACTGATATGATTGATTATGAGGGACATCCCTAAGCCCTACTTGAGGGTATTATATGATATACAGCATATTTCATACCATGTCTCAGATTCTGAACCTTGAAAATGATGAATTCTAAATCACATCTGACCCCAGGGAAAAACAGATTAAGAAATTTGTTTGATAAATGTAGCTTGATCAGAATAGAGAAGTCAAAGATTTGGATGGGAGGTGCTTGGTGTCTATCAGCCATTTCAGCTACTTGAGGAAATGACCTAAAAAGCTCTGCATAATATTAAGAAATTCACTTTAAAAACTGCTTATTTTCAGGTGTATGCCTTTGACTTAGACCCAAGTAGCAGAGTTAAGATTTTACCACTAACACATTTCATCTGCTCTGCTTTGTTGTAGGAGGCGAGTGGTCAGCAGCAGGTGGCTGTAGAGATGTCTAATGACCATTCTCCATATTCCTTTCAACCCAATAAGTAACTGTGAGGTATGAGAGAAAGGTCTCCATTACCAAGGCGCCAATCAGGCAGTCTGTGGTTCCCTTATCAAAATGATGCTTAGAATAACTCAGATCGATCATACTTGATTTCATTATAGCCAGGGCATCCAATCTTGTTAAAATGTTAAAATCAATGATTTTGTTAGTTTGCAGATTCACTGTTCTATGCAAAAAGAATAACACTTTATATTGAAATCAAACACATATACACACACTTCTCGAACCCTCAAAAAATTAAGATCTATAACATCATAGAACATCATGTATCAAACTTATTATATAAGTATCCTATACTGTATTCTCTAGTACTCAAAACTAAAGGCAATTTAGCATCAGATGTTGCTTTATCAAGCATTACAAGATTAGTCAAAACTCAGAGCCAAGATATTGCTAGTGTCAGTATCCTTAGATTAAAAGATTGTATTCCCACAAGTACCATTTTTTTTTTACTTTACCATGTATATTATAGTAAAATATCTATATGGAACCTGGTTTCTGGATTGCCCTAGTGACAATATGTATTGTTGGTTTTTATAAAGCCACCCTTGATCTTTGGAGACCCATATGTATTTGGCTCTGATTCTCTTAGAGAGGAAAGAACTTTGCAAGTCCCAGATTGAAAGGCAGATTCAAAACATTGAAAGTGAACATCAGGTCCAGAGTTTGCATCTCTCCATGAAACATCAGTGATGAGCACAGCCTTTTTCAAATACATCTCTCTTTAAATAAGATTATAAGCTCTATGGTGTATTATATTGAGACCACAAAAGTACTTGTCTTTTATCTTTCTCTTGCAGATGTACAGAAGGGTGTTCTTACATGAAGAAGGGTGTAAAGGCTGAACAATCATGGATTTTTCTGATCAATTGTGCTTTAGGAAATTATTGACAGTTTTGCACAGGTTCTTGAAAACGTTATTTATAATGAAATCAACTAAAACTATTTTTGCTATAAGTTCTATAAGGTGCATAAAACCCTTAAATTCATCTAGTAGCTGTTCCCCTGAACAGGTTTATTTTAGTAAAAAACAAAACAAGAAAAAAAAGAAAAAAAAACACCAAAAAAGATTTTTATCAAATGTTATGATCCAAAAAAGAAAAAAAAAAGAAAAGAAAACTTCAATTTCCTGGGTATGCACAAAGACCATGAAGACTTATCCAAGAGCATGACAGGATTTTTGAGGTTTTGTTCATTTTGTGTTTAATTTGTGTTTTTTTCAGCTGTATGAAATGGGCTTTCTGAAGTTTAACTAGTCCGACTTCACCCATGGTGTTCCATGCTTGCTGTGCAAGTGTTGCTGTAACTCAGTGTTGCCATCACGCCTCTTTCCTTAGCTTTCCGTTTTTCTTTCAACGTAGTGTGAAGTGTCTTATCCTTTTCTATGAATTCCAATTTGCCTTAACTCTTTTGATGCTGTAGCTGTTTCAGTAAAAGTTAGTTCAAACTAATGATGTAGAATGCTTTGACCAAATGAGCTGGTCTATTATGCCTTGTAAAACAGCAGCATAGGGCTTTTAAAAGGTAGTCAATAAAAGTTGCTGAAATTT
The DNA here is from genome assembly GCF_048772815.1 of Callospermophilus lateralis. Lineage (NCBI taxonomy): Eukaryota > Metazoa > Chordata > Mammalia > Rodentia > Sciuridae > Callospermophilus > Callospermophilus lateralis. The sequence goes on from NW_027516097.1 coordinate 242,548, forward strand.
TGGATTTTTTAAATATGTAGTAGGTGTTTTTAATGATTTTTCACATAATGTGTAAGGTAGTGAAATGCAAGAAGGGAAAAACTGTTTTGTGTGAAACACATTTTCTGACTGGGGAACTTTTAATAGGGTTAAAGCGTTTGTAAGGCTGTATTCCAACAGTTTCCTCTCATAGTTTGACTGATGTAGGATATCTGCTGTATGATGCAATGTAAAGTCTTTTTTGCCTTTTTTCAGGAAGAAAAAAAAACTAACTTGATGTTCTAGAATTAGTGTTAGGTAGCATTGGGGCTGGGGGAGGGGGGCGGGGGAGGGGAGTCACCGAATGTTTTGTCCTTCCTTTATACTAATGATAGTGCTTTAGAATGAGAATTATGCCTGCGATCTGGCAAACCGAAAAAAAAAATGTTGCTATTGCAACTAAATGGCAAAAGCTAAAAGTAAGGATTTCTCTTCAAACATAAGCTGAGATATGAATAGAAGCGAAAGGATTGGCTACTAGCGCTCTCTCTCTCTCTCTCTCTCTCTCTCTCAGGTAAATTTGAAAAATAAAAACGACTTGGCACTTTTAAAGGTAACTTCACCAAAGACCGAAGAGCCAGTAACCAGTAGCTCCAACTTGTCTCAGCATCACATCTTCTGTGCTCTTTATTTTTGCCGGACCAGTTTGCGGTTAGGAGAATGTGCCTTTTTTTGTACCTTTGAATATAGGTTTTATAATTTTAATTGATGTATGGACAAACACACACACACAAACAAACAAACAAAAAGCATGAAGGAAGATTTGGATCCAAGCAGTGCCACACTTTACATCATCACTACAAGTGTTCAAGTGTAAAGAAAACAAATTTTGAAACTATGAAATTCCTGATTCATAAACACACAGTTATTTCTACTTTAGTACATATGAGATGATTCACTGTTATTAAAGCTCTTTTATTAAGGTAATTGCATATGTTTTCAAAGCAATGGTAAATTAAGTTGTCTTCCAAAACTGTGTACTTGTCTGGTCAGCTATGTATGATCAGTTATCTACCTCAGAGTCTATTTTCTTTTGTGCTGGGACAAGTTGCTGGCCCTCCCTGTTTCCACAGACCAAATCCTCCTAGCTCAGGAGCTAGGCCTAAGCAGTTATTTCTTTTGAGTATTTTTTAGTTCTTAAATTTTATTGCTTGTATTTGATTATAGATGTCAGTGACATTTCATCGTTTCAAAAGTCCTTGCTGCTCTGAGAAGTGTAGATTCTAGTGAAAATTAAATAGTCATAAGAGAAATGTGTTTGTTTTGTTTTTGTTTCCTTTTTTTTTAAAGTTGTGATATTATTGGTTCTACGCTCCCTGGAATATTACTGCTTTGTGAAAGTCCAGACTGAACACAGCACCCTCCGTGTACCTAGTACATTTATAAACCTGGGTCTCTCACTACTTGATATTTTTGCATTAGTTAAGACAGAAATTTGATAGCTCAGTTAGAGGGGAGGGGAAATCTGCTGCTAGAAATGTCTGAACTAAGTGCCATACTCATCTGGGTAAGATTTGGGAAACATAACCTCTGTACATAAAAAATAAATAAATAAAAATAAATCAGTTAAACATCACATAGTAGACAGCCATTAAATTATAAAAAATTAATTCATGAAGAAAGACCTTTTGTACAGATTGAAAAAAAAAAGATTTTCATAGAGATACCTGTATGATCAAGAGAGTTAATTTTTTATTTTTGTTTTACTAGTGTCACAAACTTGCCAGTGGTAACTTATTTGTCCAGTTCAAGATAACTCTGTAGTTTTCTTTCCTAGGACTTGTTGTTAAACGCCAAAAGACATTTTTGAAGTGTACATTTGATCAGATTGTTAGCTTTTTCTGTTTTATTTCTTTTGAGAATCTTTGAATAAAAAAACATCTGAAACTTTATTATTCCTGTCAATTTTTTTTCAAGAAGATTAAATGTTTATCAGAGTTTCATTTCACTTCTGATCTCCTTCAGGCTCAGTTGATTTAAATCCATGTAGTGACCAAACACATTAACCATCAGTGCACCACATCTCAGCAAAAGTCCAGTCTGAAATATGCTACTCAGACTATTTTCGGTGTTTGTTTTGTTTTGTTTTGTTGGCTATGGTAGTGATCAAACCCAGGGTCTGAGCACACTAAGTAAGCCCTCAATCACTGAGCTACAGCTGGAGACCTGCTGATCTGTTGGGATTTTTTTTTTTTGTTTTATGGTGGGGGTGAGGGAGTTGGTTTTTTTTTTTTTTGTACTAGGGATTGAACCCAGGAGCACTTAACCACTGAGTCACATCCCCAGCACTTTTTTTGTATTTTATTTTGAGACAGGATCTCACTGACTTGCTTAGGGCCTCGCTAGGTTGCTGAGGCTTGATGCTTCCGCCTCAGCCTCCTGAGCCACTGGGATATGATCTATTTAATATGTCTTTAAAGAACAAAAAAATCAGATCCCTTTTCTTCCTCCTTTCCTTACTGCTACCCTTTGACAGTTTCACTTCTTAGATGGACAGAATAATAGTCTCCCACCTGTGGAAGCCAGCACATGGGTAAGGAAGACAGAATGATTCCACCCAGGCCTTTATGACCATGACTTCCTGCAAAGTCACCTGGTTTGGCTCTTCCCAGTAAGAGGTCCCTTGCAGCATTCACTGGGGACTTGGAAGAGGGAGAACTTCCCTTTCCCTCACTGACATGCTATATGGAAAGTACTTAATTCAGGAAATTAACTCCTCCCCAAAGTGCATTAAATGTTTTAATGTTGTACAGTATTTAGGTTTTCTGCTGTCATGGCTCTGTCATGGTGGTAAAAGAAAAAGATCCACTCCCCTCCAATTCTACATGCCTCCCCTCCAGGGCCCTTGGTGTGCTATGTGAACTAGCTAAGGGGGAGTTAGAATACTTCACTTGACTGTGTCAAGAAAACCCTGGTACTTGATACTTCTCCAGAACAGACAGCGCATACTCCTGATGCTAACCAGTGCTTCAGAGAGAGATGTTAGAGCAGGAGAGAAGCCTGGCCTCTGAGACAATCAGGGCTACAGGAATCTCAGTGGTTGGTCTCATTTGCATTTCAGCTACACATGTGAGTGCCCTTTCACATGACTGTAAGAAGAAATAGGTAAGGTAAGAAGAAATACTATTTAGGCTACTGGGCACCATAAGTTTTGTTAACCTCACCTTATTTTGTTCTTGTATTCTAAGGTGCCAGGACTTGAACCCAGGGGTGCTTCAACACTGAGCCACATCCCCAGCCCTTTTTGTTTTATTTTGAGACAGGGTCTTGCTAAGTTGCTGAGGCTGACTTGGAACACACAATCCTTCTGCATTAGCCTCCTGAGCTGCTGGAATTACAGGTGTGCACTGCCATGCAAAGCAAAGAAATCTTTATGTCACAATCCAAGGGACTTCCATCTGAGTACATTATACAGTCATCCCTTGGTATACACAGTAGATTGGTTTTAGGACTCACCACAAACACAAAAATCCATAGGTGCTCAAGTTCCTTATATACAATGTAATAGCATCTGCCTACAACATATTCACATTTTCCCTTTGGATGCTTTCCCTCTAGATTGCTTATAATAAAACAATGTAAATGCTGTATATAGTTGATATGCTACATCATTTAGGGAATTCTGACTAGAAAAAAGTCTGTACATGTTCAATGTAGACTTTTCCATTGGGAGTTGGTTAAATCCACCAATGCAGAATCCACAGAGACAGTGGGCTGACCGTATACTGAAATGAATAAACACTCTTATTAAAAGCATCTCTTCTATATAATAAGGAGGATCAAGCCAGAGTGATGACAGTTCAGAGAAAGTGATGACTCACATATACAAGGTGGAGTGGCACAGCTTTGTGGATAAGCCACACTTTGCCAAAAAGCTGTGGCTCCTCAGGCAGTTAGGTACCAAGGAACTGGGGATATATTTTAATCTGCAGTAGAATTGTCTGAAGAAAAGGAAGACAGTGGTTCTTGTGCTCACACCATCACTGTTACTGATACTGGCAGTGCACTGATCCTGACTGTGATCCTTGTTGCTAGACTGGGGAGAGACATAAACGTGACTTTTTAAGACCAAAGGAAGTCAAGGGTGGGGGATAAGCCATGGGCCATGTCAGACCACAACTTAGGTTCCAGAGAGTGTTGGCAGGTCTCTAGACTGCTGAGAATTGAAAACAGGTGGCTTTGGATTAAATACTGTTATTTATTTTTCTAAAGCACGTGATTCTGAAAGGCTCAGGCCCATTTCATTGCTCACTCAAGACACAGATCATTAACAACACTGCAGGTGACTCCTACCCTCTGACATTCCAGAAGCCACAGGCCCTGCTTGAATATCTCCGCACCTCATGGAGTATTCTGCATCTTTTTGGAACAGCTCTCAAACTTACTTAGTGAGTTAAAATTGTTTGGTGGTAATTTCCACCTGCCAGATTTGGTTATACCAACTAGGATACCACAAAACAAGCCAGACAAAGTCTTGGGAGGTGGAGATGTGACTTCACTGCTCTGCTCTGCCCTGGCTTGAGCACTGCAGCTTTAACTTTCACTCCTCAAATCTGTCTCCACAGTCCACACTACCAGATCACCTGCCAGACGTACCGCAACTGACTCAAGATAACGCTCAGAACCCAAGGGACAGCCTAGAGCCAAACCTGCCACCCTACCTGGACCAGTCCCTCCAATACAAGTAGTATTTCTTTTCTGACTTTTCATGAATATCAACATTCATAAAAGTTGAAGCCCATGAAAATCCTTGTGCTGTTTTACTTTTTAAATCACCATGATTAATTATGACAAAGATATGCAAACAAATATTATGACATCATTTTTTAAAAAAACTTTTTTGGCCAGGCAAGGTGGTGCAGCCTGTAATCCCAGCAGCAGGGGGAGGTTCAGGCAGGAGGATGGCAAAGTTCAAAGCCAGCCTCATCAACTTAGTGAGGCCCTAAGCAACTTAGCAAGACCCTGTCTATAAATAAAATATAAAAAGGGCTGGGGATGTGATTCAGTGGTTAAGCCCCCTTGGGTTCAATCCCTGGTACCAAAAAAAAAAAAAGACTTAAAGTTTTTCTTTGGAGGTGGGGGTTTGTACTAGGGATCAAGCCCAGGACTTCCCACTTTAGGCAAGTGCTTTATCACTCAGCAATATCCCCAACCATTTTTATATTTTTTTGTTCTGTGACAGGGTCTTACTACGTTTCCCAGGCTGGTCTTGAACTTTTGATCCCCTGCCTCAGCCTCCCAATTAGCTGGGATTACAGGTGTGTGCCACTGTGCCAAATCAAATCAAAAATCTTTAGTCATGAAAAATTGATCAGAATATAAGAAGAAAAGTACTAGGTACTGTAGCTACTGCATGATCATAATTATAAAACAATATTTAAGTATAAAAAATGAAAAAATTCAAAATGCTTAATAGTAGGTGAGAATATTATGCAAATTTTCTATCTTCTCGTATTTTTCTGATTTTTTTTCCAATTTTCTACAATGGAAACTTTTTTGCCTTTATTTTGTTGATGTTTGTTTTTTGGGTTTGTTTGTGTTTGGGTACTGGAGATTGAACCCAGGAGCACTTTACCACAGAGATACAGCCCCAAAACTTTTTATTTTTGAAACAGGGTCTCACTAAGTTGGTTAGGGCCTCACTAAGTTGCTGAGGCTGGCCTCATATTTGCAATCCTCCTGCCTCAATCTCCTGAGTCTCTGATATTACCAAGTACACCACCGTACCCAACTACAATGAAAACATAGTTAGAAAAAACTCTTAAAGAGCCTTGTCAGATCATCCTGACAGTGGTTGATATGCTCCTGATATTCCATTTCAGCAAGATTGATTTTTGCTTTTAAGAGATACTGCACCAGATACCAAAAGACATAAAGATCACACAATGTGGGGCTGGGGATATAGCTCAGTTGGTAGAGTGCTTGCCTCACACACACAAGGCCCTGGGTTCAATCTCCAGCCCCACCAAAAAATCATCATCATCATCATCATCATCATGATGTCCTGGTCCTCAGAGGACAGTCTTGTGGAAAGATAAAAGTTCACTGTCTATAGGTGACAATGTTTCATGGAGAAGTAACAAAGCAAGAGTGAAGTAAATTGCTATGGACATACTATGAGGGGACCAGGGTACACAGGCATCTCTCCTGCGATCTCCTCATTTTCACATTATCAGCCAGTTCCTTAGTTACTGATCAGAATTACTCCAGAGATCCATTTCCTCCCTGGTTCCTGTGCCTTCTGAGAGATGGCATTGGTAAGCCAACAAGTGAAGTCTTTGGTAGCTCTGCTCTTATTGGAAGGAGATTTGGAACAGATGTCCAAAGAGTTGACATTCCTTTATCATTCCTGCTCTGAAAATGTTTAGACGGTATGACAAGAAAGTATCATCTTGCTTTTTGCTTTGTCTTCTTTTGCCCTAGATTTCTCATATCTCTGGTTTTTTAAAAAGTTATGTTCATACTAATTCATGTCTTCATATATGTACTTTGGATAATAATGTCCATCACATTCCAACATCATTTCTAACCATTTATTTATTCTTCGTTTCACTTCTTGCACTTTAGAAGTCTTGTTAGGGAAGTCAGTTCCTAAGCCAACATGATGAAGATTTGGGGGCCTACTTTTTATTCTATAGGTGCAGATCTCTGTTCCAGTGCCTAAGGGTTTGATCCACTTTGAATTGAGTTTTGTGCAGGGTGAGATGGTGCAGGGTGTGGGATGCTTTCCAAAGAACATCATTCTGACTCCTTTTGCCCTAGATGACACATTCCCCACATGTCAGATTATGGATTTGTAAATACCTGTATATTGTCTGACCCCTCTTCCCCTTCTTCACCCACACAATGACTGTTTCCTAAAACAGTTTCAGTTAGGGCCCCTTCATGAAAGTCAGAGGCAGCACAGCCAAAAACCTGTGAAAGTCAGTCTGTGAGGACACAGACTCACAGCAGGTACTCCAAATGTTTCTTGCCAAATGATCTCAGGTGATGTCCTTCATCCCTCTCACAGAGCCAATGACTCTCACTTTGAAGGTCAAAATCTGTTCTACAACAGCACAAGTATTCCAGATCCTTCTTTCACTTTCATATTCAGCTCCTCAAATAAAAAATAATAACAATAAAAAAGAGAGAGCTACACGCCACAAGTCCGACAGCCTTTTTGTTTGGGGTTTTTTGTTTGTTTGTTTGTTTTAGCTTTTTTGTTGTTTTTGTTCTAATTTTGTTCAGAATGCATTTTGACACATTTTCCATAAACGGAGTGTAACTTATCATCCTTCTGGTTGTACATAATGTAGAATCACACTGGTTGTGTAGTTGCATAATCATGTATGTATATAGGGTAATAATGTCCAATTCATTGTACTATTCTTCCTACCCCCATATCCCGCCTCCTTTCACTCCCCTCTGCCTAATCCAAGGTACCTCTATTTTTCCCTAGCCCCACTGCATTGCAAATTAGCATCCACGCATAGGGAAGACATTTAGCCTTTGGTTTTTGGGAACTGGCTTATTTTGCTTAGCATGATATTCTCTAGCTCTATCCATTTACCTGCAAATGCCATAATTTCATTCTTCTTTAAGGCTGAGTAATATTCCATAGTGTATATTTACCACAATTTCTTTATCCATTCATCTGTTGAAGGGCACCTAGGTGGGTTCCATAGTTCAGCTATTGTGAATTGAGCTGCTATAAACACTGATGTGGCTATGCCACTATAGTATGCCAATTTTAAATCCTTTGGGTATAAACTGAGGAGTGGGATAGCTGAATCAAATAGTAGTTCCATTCCAAGTTTTCCAAGGAATCTCCATACTGCTTTCCACAATGGTTGCACCACTTTGCAGTCCCACCAGCAACGTGTGCATGTACCTTTTCCCCCACATCCTAACCAACATTTATGGTTGCTTATATTCTTGATAAATGCCATTCTGACTGGAGTGAAATGAGAGTAGTTTTGATTTGCATTTCTCTAATTGCTGGAGATGTTAAACATTTTTTCATATATTTGTTGATCCATTATATTTCTTCTTTTGTGAAAAAAAGAAGACTGTTCAGTTCTTTAGCTCATTCATTGATTGGGTTATTTGTTTTTTTGGTGTTTTTTTTTTTTTTTTTTTTTTAGTTCTTATATTTTGGAGATTAATGCTTTATCTGCATGTGGTAAAGATTTTCTTCCATTCTGTAGGCTCTCTTCACATTATTGGTCATTTCCTTTGCTGAGAAGCAGTTTTTAGTTTGAATCCACCCCATGTATTTATTCTTTTTCTTTTTTATTATGAATTTTTTATTCATATATGACAGCAGAATGCATTACAACTCATATTACACATATAGAGCACAAATTTTTCATATCTCTGGTTGTATACAAAGTATATTCACACCAATTTATGTCTTCATACATTTACTTTAGATAATGATGACCATCACATTCCACCATCATTTCTAACCATTTATTTATGCTTCGTTTTACTTCTTGCACTTTAGAAGTCTTGTTAGGGAAGTCAGTTCCTAAGCCAACATGGTGAAGATTTGGGGGCCTACTTTTTATTCTGTTAGGCGCAGAGACTCTCTTCCAGTGCCTAAGGGTTTGATCCACTTTGAATTGAGTTTTGTGCAGGGTGAGAGATGGGGTTCAATTTCATTTTGTTACATATGGCTTTCTAATTCTCCCAGCACCATTTCTTGAAGAGGCAATCTTTTCTCCAATGTATTTTTTTTTGCGGGGGGTGGATACCAGGGATTGAACTCAGGGGCACTCGACCACTGAGCCACATCCCCAGCCCTAATTTGTATTTTATGTAGAGACAGGGTCTCACCAACTTGCTTAGCACCTCGCCATTGCTGAAGCTGGCTTTGAACTCACTATCTTCCTGTCTCAGCATCCTGAGCTTCTGGGATTACAGGTGTGTGCCACCATGTCCGCTTTCCAATGTATGTTATTGATGCTTTTATCCAGTATAAGATAATTGTTTGTATGTGGGTTTTCTCTGTGTCTTCTTGGTCCATGTGTCTTTTTTGGTCCCAATATCATGTTGTTTTTGTTACTATGCCTCTGTAGTATAGTTTAAGGTCTGGAATAGTCATCCTCCTGATTCATTTTTCTTTCTAAGGAATACTTTGGTTATTCTAGGTCTCTTATTTTTCCAAATCAATTTCATAATTGCTTTTTCTAATTCTATAAGAATGTCATTATGATTTTGATAGGGATTGTATTAAATCTGTATTACACTTTTGGTAGTATGGTCATTTGACAATATTAAATCTGCCTATCCACAAGCATGGGAGATCTTTCCATCTTCTAAGGTCTTCTTCAATATCTTTCTTTGGTGTTCTATAGCTTTCACTGTAGAGGTGTTTCACCTCTTTTATTAGATTGGCTCCCAAGTATTTTATTTTATTTTGAGGCTATTGTGAGTGGGATAATTTTCCTAATTTCTCTTTCAGTAATTCAGCACTGATGTATAGAGATGCATTTGATTTATGGGTGTTGATTTTATACTCTGATACTTTGCTGAATTCATTTGTTAGTTCTAGAAGTTTTCTGGTGAAATTTTTTGGATCTTCTAAATATAGAATCATGTCATTGGCAAATAGTGAGAGTTTGAATTCTTTTCCTAATTGTATCCCTTTAATTTCTTTTATCTGTCTAATTGCTCTGACTAGAGTTTCCAGAACTATGTTAAATAGAAGTGGTGAAAGAGGATATCCTTGTCTTGTTCCAGTTTTTAGAGGGAATGCTTTCAGTTTTTCTCCATTTAGAATGTTGTTGGCCTTGAGCTTAGCAAGTTTTACAATGTTGAGGTATGTTCCTACTATCCCTAATTTTTCTAGTGTTTTGAACATGAAGGGGTGCTGTCCTTTGTCAAATGCTTTTTCTGCATCTATTGAGATGATCATATAACTCTTGTCTTTAAGTCTAATGATGTGATAAATTACACTTATTGATTTCTGTATGTCGAACCAACCTTGCATCTTTGGGATGAACCCCATCTGATTGTGGTGCACTATCTTTTTAATAAGTTTTTGAATGATTTGCCAGTATTTTATTGAGAGTTTTTGCATCTGTGTTCATCAGCGATATTAGTCTGAAGTTTTCTTTCCTTGATGTGTCTGGTTTTGGTATCTGGGTGATACTTGTCTGGTAGAAAAGAAAGGACGCTTTCAAACTCACTCTATTTCATGGAATAATTTGAGGAGTATTGGTGATAATTATTCTTTGAAGGTCTTGTATAACTCTGCTGAAAATTTGTCTGGTCCTGGGCTTTTCTTGGTTGGTAGACTTTTGATGATGTCTTCTATTTTGTTGCTTGAAATTGATCTGTTTAAATTGTGTATGTCTCCTGATTCAGTTTGGTTAGGTCAAGTGTCTCTAGAAATTTGTTGATGTTTTGGGGATTTTTTATTTTACTGGAATATAAATTTTCAAAATAGTTTCTAATTATCTTCTGTATTTCAGTAGTATCCATTGTGATTTCATTTTTTATCATGAATTTTAGTAATTTGAGTTTTCTATCTCTCTTCATTAGCTTGGCTAAGCATTTATCAATTTTATTTATTTTTTCAAAAAGCCATCTTTTTGTTTTGTCATTTTTTTGAATTATTTCTTTTTTTTTTCAATTTCATTGATTTTAGCTCTGATTTTAATTATTTCCTGTCTTCTACTGATTTTGGTGTAAATTTGTTCTTTTTCTAGGGCTTTGAGATGTAATCTTAGGTTATTTATTCATTGACTTTCTAATCTTTTAATAAATGAACTCAATGCAATGAACTTTCCTCTTAGCACTGCCTTCATAGTATTCCAGAGATTTTGCTATGTTGTATGGTATTCTCACTTACTTCTAAGTATTTTTTATTTTATCCTTGATTTATTCTGCTATCCATTCATCATTCAATACATATTATTTAGTCTCCAGGTGTTATAGTAGCTTCTATATTTTATTTTATTATTGACTTCTAATTTCATTCCATTATGATCTGATAGATTGCAGGGTAGTATCTCTACATGTAACCATGTCACACACATTCCTGTGCAAGATGCCTAGCCTGGCTCACCCTGCTCAGAATCTGCTATCTCCCACTGTGTGGCCTCAAGTGTGAGGAAGCTGCTCTCCTTCTATTCTGTCTCCTGAAGCAGTCAGGGTGTAACAAGGAGCAGGAGAGATTTGGCCCTAAGAGGGCAGGTACCCTCCAAAAGACGAGGTTTCTTGTGATGTTATAATTTTGGCTCATGCAGTCAGCTTGCCCGTTGTCACATGGAACATGGTAAAATTGACAATCAGGAAGGCTGTGGCAGTGGAAAACCAGAAAGGAGATAGAAATGAGCAGATGGCATGAAGGAGAAAGAGAAAAGAAGTAGAAAAGACACAGAAAGGAAAATAAATAAAAGTAAGATAAAGTATGGAAGGAAAAGAAGATAAAATAAACCACTTTCTAAATCTGTCCCCTGAGGGAAAATAAGTTCTCAGCCACCAGCTTTGGTGTGTATTATATTAAGGACAAAATGAGGTTTCTAAGATGTCAGCTGGAAGTTGCCATCTCTGTTCGATATGCTTTAGAAACTGATCCTACAGAAATACCTGATTTTCCTGGGTATTTTTTCAAGCACCTTCCAAGAGAAACCCATCTAGTCTCATAGAGCATCAAAATTCCAGTTGAACTATCTTGTTAACTATGAATTATTTATTTTTAAAATATATGCAACTTTTATTTGTCAATTATACCTCATTACATTGGAGGGATAGGAAGGGTGAAAAACAACCTGGAAAACCAAGTTAATTTTTATGTCTCTAAAATAAATTCTTTTGAGTTTTTGAGAATGAAAAGAGCTACAACCTCTTAGAATGGGGAAATAGTGGATTTCCCAACCTAATCCATACCTCACCCATTGCATTTCCACTTGGCCCCTTTTAGTTTATAGCACTGGCCGATACTATAGGGGGGACAGGGAACTTCCTGTTCTCAAGTCAAATGACCCTGCTGAAGAAGTCATATCTCAATGACCTCTTTGCTATGTGTTCCTGTGGGCTCTCCAATTCTTATAATTTCATTCCCTTGTTTAAAATCCTTCTACAAGCCCCACCAAGTCTAAGTGCCTGGCTCCCCCATGACTCATTTTTACTGCCTTTGAAGCCTAACCCCCAGTCATATCCCATCATGAACTCTTAAGACCTCAGAAGAGTTCTCTGCTCTGGACTTTTGCACTTTGTTGTCTCTCTCCTAGAATATTCTCCCCTACCTAGAGAACCCCTATTTATCCTGTAAGTTTCATCTCCATTCCTAATCTTCCTGAGAATTAACAGGCAGTGAGCAGTTTCATGCTAACTATTTCTAACTTGTGAAACATAATAAGCTTTGAAAAGTGCATAAAACAGATGTACCTTTACCAAATGAACACCCTTCTGACTCACACCCAAGTCAAGAATCAAACAGGGGCACCTCCACAGACCACTCCCCATCGGTGTCTCTTCAAAATCATAAAACCCTCCTTTCATTCAGGAAGTTCTACTCTGCAGTCTTCACAGTATTCATTTTCTTGCCTTTTTAATGATTTACCACTAAAATATGAATCCCTAAAATATACTTTAGTTTGCCCATACTTAAACTGTACAAAAATAAAATCATGCATTAAATATTTGTTACATTCGACTTCTTTTGCTCAATCTTTAACATTTAATCACATTTTGGCATATCTATAGCCTATCTGTTTTGTCAAATAGTAATCCATTGTATACCACTTTATAGTTGATAAACGTGTTCTCTTTCTGGTCTTTGACTGTGATGAACATGTCTTCATGTGTCTACTGGGACAACCTTGCATGTTTTCCTGTAGGGGACATGCCCTGAAGTATGACTGCTAGATCATTGGACAGGCCTGGCTTTAGGTTTACAAGGTAATGCCAAAATGTTTTCAAAGTGTTTATCACCGTAAGATTAGAAGAAATCTCTGCATCTGTCTGTCTCTATCTTTTACAATGAACACCTCCACGTGGCATATGGGGTGCAGTCATTAGACACCGGGGAGTTGGAGGGTAAATATTGGCAAAGTTGAGCAATGAGTGACAGCTGACAGGAGACTGGCCCTCAAAGAAAGGGAAAGGGAAGGGAAGGTGCCAGGCCTAGAGTACAACCAGTATCAATGGCTTTCACATAGAATTTCATTTGCTCTTCTCTGTTCTGAAAAGGAGCTGGGTTTATCTAAGGCAGGATGCAGTTTATGGCACAGATCTCTGGTTCCTGGGATATTGTTTCGTGGCTTCCACCAATGGCTGCAGCAACCATGGACCAGGCCAGGTTGCTGCTGGTGCAGCCACTGCTTACCATCCACCCCAGGTCCCTGGACCTCAGTAATTCTCCTCCCTCTCGTGGCCTGGCAGTGGCAATTGTGGGTGTCTCACAATCTCATCCCTTCAAACCCAAAGCCTCTGTATTCTAATGTGGCCACTGCTGGTGTAGGTGGCAGCTCATTCTCCTTGCCAACCTTCCATTCTTGGCTCACCAACAGAACCAGGGAGGGGATATGGGGAAGGCAGTACATCTGAGTGTTATTTTAAAACTGGGACTAAGGTGCCCATCTATCTCCTTCACATTATTGAGGAGTTAGGGCCATGTGCTAATCTTCACCAGGTCATTCCCTTTCCCCAGCACCATCCCCAGTGCCTCACCTAGGTACCTAGCCTGCCACTTACTCACACTGCAACTTCCCATCAGTTGGAGATGGAGGAGACACCTGCTCTTTGAAAGTTTCACTACTATCTACCAGAGAGTTGTCAGAGAGGCCATACAGGTCTACAATGACTGTAGAATGGCCCGGTACCCCCTGAAGCTATACAGTGTGCAGCTTCCTCACCATAACCCACAGGCTACTGGATGGATAAAGAAAACCCAATGCTTAGACCCAGTGCTTATACTCGTGTTTGCCAATAATCCTAAACTCTTAAAATAGAATGACCCAGGCTGGGATTGTAGCTCCGTGGTAGAATACTTGCCTAGCATGCATAAGGCCCTGGATTCGATCCTCAGCACCACATAAAAATAAATAAATAAAAATAAAAATATTGTGTCCATCTACAACTAAAACAATTTTTTTTTTGAAAATAGAGTTGCCCAAAGTGTTAACAAGTGATCTAAATTAGTTACTCCCTCTAGGAGGAAGATCCACTAAACACTTATTTAAGTTCATCCAGAAACTACTAGCCAGATAAGGCTTGAATGATTTAAGTGACAGGTTTTAATTTTGCTATGGCTTAATAATTTTCTTCCTCCAGTTTTCAGAGTATGGCAAGAATATGGCAGACACAACATTGAAATGTATCCTTCAATTGCTTGTGACCCTGGGGGCTGGGGTACTGAAGACTGTGGAGTATGGACTGTCAACCTGAGGTCACAAAGGGTTGTTACCTCAGGTCATACACATTTGGCCTATGAAGATGAATAGGGAATCCACCAAAGTATGCACCCAAAAGACTGCTCAGCCTGGTGGAAGGCACGTTTTCTCATTTGTCTGCCCAGAGGGAAGACTTCTAATTCTCACAAGGACTAATTCTATGCATGATGTTCACACTGTTACAACACACAGAGCTGAACCTAGTAACAGCAGTTTCCAAAACTAACGATCCTGTGCAACCTACAAAACTAGCCACCCCATTCTGACCATTAGTTCTGTTTTCTTCTTTGTTAAATCCTAACAGTTGTAAATCTCTATTTTCTAAGTTCAGCACAGTGACTTTGTAAAATATTATTCCTGTATGTTTCTTCCTTTTCCTCTCCAGACCCCAGCAGGCTGACCATCTCTCAGGGTGGCAGCAAACAGGCTGGCTTGTCTCGGGCTCCCACCATTTAGGTGTGGCCAGTGAAAGGTACTGGCAGACCAGCCACTGCCAGGCAGATCAGAAGCAGCAGCTGTTAAGGTGTGACTGCTTGGGCACCCTCCCTACAGGCCACAGGTTGGCAGTGTCCAGTCATGGGCTAAATTGCACCCCATCCCACTCACACGTTACATTGTAACCCCCCATATCTCAGAACATGACTGAATCTGGGAAAGGGCCTTTAAGGAGGTAATTAGGCTCAAGGAAGATCAATTAGACTCGTGGCCTTTTAAGAAGAGGAAATATGGACCCAGAGACAAATACAGAGGTGACCATGTGAAGACACAGGGAGAAGATGGCCAGCACATTAACCTTGGTTTTCAGAACTGCCGGAAAATGGGCTTCTGTTGTCTGAGCCCTCACGGGAGCCTGAGTAGATCAAGATGGCCCTCTGCCACTACAGCCACCATCGTACTCCCATTGTGGAATAAGAGCTCTCACCCTAGGCTGGGGCCAGGCTTCGGGAGAGAAGTAAGGGCTCCTTGTTCCTCCTTCCCTGTCACTGCTGGCTTCCTGAACTGCACCCAGGCATTGGTAACTGTCTCTGTTAAACTCTTCTCCATCTCCTTGAGCCAGCCCACCAGGTGTTACTGGCAGAAACTTAGATGGATTCATTTGTTTCCCTCAAAATGTGTCCAAGCTGTTCCTAAAGTGTTCTCCTACTGACAGAAACAAACCAGACCAGCTCATCAAGTGAGTACCTCCTTCTGCCACATTACTGGATAAAGAGCATGTCTCTGAAATTTACATGGTGACTAGAAGCTATAGGAATATGCAACCCAGCAGGTATCTCTGCAAAAATGACACCAAGTCTGTCCAGCCAAGTAACATTAACACTGGATGAGTGAGAGAGATAGCGATGGCTTTGAAAAAAGAAATGCATGCTATGGAGAGAACACTTTGAAGCAGGTATTTAGAACTGTTTCCACCCCCTGTATAAATTTTTTTCTGAAAATGATTTCATTTCTTAAAAATTCTGAGATTGAAATATGGGAAATGGTATTTTTCTAAATTATATTAAAATATTGCAAATATATGATTTCAAAGAGCTTTGAACATATCCATTATCTAAATGCTAAATGTCTGTGAATGGACCAGATTTCTTTTTGGTACCAGGGATTGAACCCAGGGGTGTTTACCAATGAGCCACATCCTCAGCCATTTTTCATATTTTATTTAGAAACAAGCCCTCAATGAGTTGCTTAAGTCTTCACTAAGTTGCTGAGGCTGCCTTTGAGCTCGAGATACTCCTGCCTCAGCCCTCCCAGCTGTGGACAGGACATCTTTGTCTTCTGGTTTTCTCCAGGTTTGGCCAATGGGAGACACGATTTAAAAAAAAAAAAACACTTTTTTTATTAGATTATAAGATCATTTGATTGATGCCAAGGCAGATGGAAATCAGTAAACATTCAACAAAGTCTCTGCAAAACATAGATGTGACTAAAAAAATGAGTCACAATTTGTCAATACAACCAACAAGGCCCTTCCTGCATTCTCTCTGTAGCATTGTCTTGAACTATGCTAGTCATTAAAACCAGGTATAAAAATAAACTTGTTAGGAAGAAATTGACACAAGCATCACTGTTTGAAACATATCCTCCATTTCAGGATAAGAGTCACTTCTGGGTCATTCTCAGCCTTACCTAACCACATCAATACTCCATTATCATGCAAAGAACCCCTACTCTATCATTGTAAGAAAGGAAATCCTGAAAACACCCCAGGCTATTCCACAAGGATCCTTCCCTAATAACTTCCCTAGCCTAACCACCAAAATCCTTCTATCTACAGCTTGGGGTAGACATAGACACTCCTATGTCTACCCCAAGCTGTAGGCAGACTGGCCCCAGCCTCCACTGGACCTCCCTCTGCAAGTGCCTTGATTAAACCTGTGCCTGTGGAGCTGTGTCTCCTCTCTATTTCCCTCATTCTGCTCTTTCCTTACAAAACTGAACTTGGAAACAGACTCATGATTCATATCATAAAGTGTTAAAGCCAGTTTTTCAAATGGTCCTTGTTCAGTTCAGTCCCACATAAATTCAAAATGAGCATACAAACTTAATAGGACAGTAAAAACACCAATTGTTTTTCTGCCATCAAGAAAATAATTATTAAATTCATTTCATCTTTAAAATGTTTCTCTTTTTAATTACTAGAAATGTTGGTTCAATAGCATAGGTTTATAATTTATAAATGAATAACAAGGATTTGGAGTATCCATTTAAAATTGTTCACTGATTCTGATGAACTATCTAAAAAGCTTGGAAACTGGGCTGGGGTTGGGACTCAGTGGTGGAGCGCTTGCCTAACATGTGTGAGGCACCAAGTTTGATTCTTAGCACCACATATAAATAAAAGGTCCATCAACAGCTAAAAAATAAAAAAAACTTGGAAACCACTGGACATTAAACCACAGGGGCTATAAAAAAAATCTACTGTGGCCTGAATCTTAGGACTTCAGATTCACAAATTCTGCCTTGTTCAAACTGACTTGAAAGAGAAGCAGGGTGTGAAGGAAGAGGTGGGCACTCACCTCCTCCTCCTATCAGGCAGGATGGTGTGCTCATTTGTTTGAGCTACTACCACTCAGAAAGTTTTGAAAATATTTGGAATGTAGTAGGAGATGCAAGGACCACCCACAAGTTAAATACCTAAAGAAAAGCCTTCCAAATACAACAGGGCAAACGTGGGTCAGCTTCTCCCCAGCTCCACATCCAGACCAGAGCAGGGCTGGGTGGAAGAGCCACCTTGACCAACCCCACTTGAATTCCCCATTCCTGAGTGTCATATTGGGTAGGAGCCTTGGAAATGAATGTTATCACAGCATGCAGTGTTTGGAGGTGACAGAAAACACTCCAGTCATGTCAGAGAGAATGACTATGCAGATTAGACTGGGGGAAATACCCCAGAACTCGACTCAGCATGCTTTCTTTCTAATGCTGCCTGCAAAATGAGTCCAAATTCAGGCAGAGCTCTGAACAATGCATTCATTTATTGCCTGGGTTTTCAGGCAAATAGCTGTGAAAATACATTGATGAGGTGGAGACATCATTACAAGACTTTGAAATTGAAACTGCTTCCAACCTGCTTAGTGTTATTGTTTTTCAGGATTGTCACTCATTAAAATTAAAATCTAGCTATAAAACAAGAGATCTGGGGAGATGTTCACTTCTCTGCAGATAAATCCTGCTTCCTCTAGCTTTCCTCCTTAAAGGCAGGGCAAATCCAAATCATCATCTCAGCACTGAAGGATGCCCCAGAGCAGTTTCACAGCCCTGTAAAAGTCTCCAGAGGAGATGGTCTGAACACTTGAAAAAAAGCAGCCTTCTTTGCAATTATCTAAGAGGAACAGGGTGATGTAACTCGCCATTCTTCCTACTATCTTTGTTCAGAGTCACATCTTTGAAAAACAAATACTAGGGATTTGTTGTTGCTTTGTTTTGCTTTTAATCTCCATTAAGGAGTGGTCTGATTATGTAATGGTATTTTATGGTGAGGGAGGTGAGCCCATCCCTGAGTTTTGCCAGTGCCCGTTATTCAGCCTCCTGCCCAGCTCACCGGGGGCCTTCTAAACACCAGGAGCTTTCAGATGAAGCACAGACTGCTTCCCCCCAAAGCCACATTCTGTGGAGCCAGTGTTTGGCAGATCCTGCTGTTTTACATGACTGTGGCCTCCAAATTGGGTTTTCCTTTCTCCTTTCTGCAAATAAGGTGGCAGCATCTGGTCCCAAATCATTTTCCCAAAATGACCTTCCAAATGAACACCTGGAGAGTCCAAACACCCTCCAACTGAAAGGTGTTTGTCATTTACTCCACACGCCCTGCTCTAGCCTCTTGCAAAACCTGTCTGTCTTCCCACTGTCAAGAATGATGTACACACCTTTAATCCCTTTGCCTTTTTGAAAAATGAAGGTGAGACCTTGATTTACTGTGCCCGGACCACCCTACTGTACAATACCAACAGATTATTGGGCCTGGTGGCAGCCCTGTCCATCATGTTTTATGACTCAGACCATTCCCATCTTGGCTGGGGAGCTAGGAATGGAATTTTAACTATGAATTTCCTTGTGTTTAATAGGACAAAGACAAAAGGCCACATTCTGCCTTCAGATATGCATGAACAACTTCCAACTGGAGTTACTCACGTATATCTGAGTTTAGTTAAAATACTCCAACTCTCCAGCATTATTGAATAACATGCTTTGTTTCTTTTTAAATTTTTTTAATGTGCATGTGGGAGGGTGAAACAGCATGAGCTAAGTAATCAAAATTATTTGCTCTTTTGGGGGAAAGTTTTGGTTATAGTCCCACTCATCTACTTTTTTTTTTTTTTTTTGGTCTGGGGATTGAACTCAGTGGCACTGAATGAACCACTGAGCCAAACCCCCAGCCCTGTTTCATATTTTATTTAGAAACAGGGCCTCACTGAATTTCTTAGGGCCTCGCTAAGTTGATGAGGCTGGCTTTCAACTTGTGATTCTCCTGCCTCAGCCTCCCTAGCTCCTGGGATTACAGGCATGTGCCACTGACCTTTTTTTCTATCTTGATACAGACCAACTACTGAACCCCTTCAAGCTTATCTTAAAGGTCTCAATACCCTTGATACAGCATGTTACTTGAGGGGGCAGCTGTAGGACAGTGGAAACAGATGTAGACTTAGAAGAAGCAAGATCAAGTTCCAGTTCTGATAGTACTTGTATGGACTTGGACAAGTCACTTAGTCTTTCCTGGTATCTATTCATTCATTTGTATTGGCTTTGCAAGGTTATTGTGTGAATGCAAGATAACAGGTATAAATTTGATCCCCCCACCTCAAAAAAGTACTTTATCACATAAGCAAAAATATATAAATAAACAAGTGACGGATGATGACGGAGAGAGTAAGGAGAAATTTACAGGCTAACAATGTTCATGAGTGTGTAAATGGTAAACGCCCTTGGAAAGCAATTGCAATGAATATTGATAATGAACATTTAAAATTATCCTCTTAGGTTTAATAGTTCTATATTTGAAAGTTTGCAATAGGAAATAAAAATAATGGAGGAGAAAACAGTAGAAACAACCCAAATTTTAAGCAAACAAGGGAATGTTTAACTCCTATCAGAATGACACATAGGTTAAATTATTACAGTGTTTAAATGAAGAAAAATGAATTCAAAGTATATATATTCTGTATAGTCACATCTTTGTAACAATTACAACAAAAAGCAAACATTTTAAAAACCTGGAAGCTAATAGAACCTGATAGAAGAGAACCAGAAGACACTTTGAATAGAAGGACTACATGAACCTTTGTCCTTCTTTCAACACTTAATACCATATGTATACAGATGATCCTCAGCATGTATTAAATGGATTTTTTACAGTGTCATACCCTAGCTCATAATTAGCTAGAACATCTTGCTCAACTAACTTTCCAATTAATCAAAGCTTTGTTTTAATTAGTCCTCCAAAATAGTTTTGAAATTTTTCCCAGTGGTTTGATCCTATTTTTCCATCCAGCTATATGTAAGATGATTGATATTCAGACTAGCACATTTGGCATTTGGTCAAATGGCAAAAGCTTGGATTTAAACATTGAGTGTCACAAGGCACAACATCAAAGGAATGTTCAAATATTGCTCCTCACATACAGCACAGCCCATGTCATTTGATCCTCAAGAATGCAGAGCAGCGGGTGATGAATGTCCGTGGCAGGAGAGCCAATGTACATATTCCCATCAACAGAAGAATGGGTGCAAGCCAGACAAGCAAGGTATGCCAACGGTGTACTCGTAGACAGTCATTTTCACCATCAGCGTGGTATTGTGAATTAGAAATACGGAGGGAAATTCAATAAACAAAGCCCCATTAATTCACAACATAGATGAGTACATAAATATTTGTAATAGTTATTGCCTTCAGATAAATCCAACTGTGACACTATAAAATGCTATTTTATATTTCTAGCATGTGCTACAAGCCTTGTACAGTCACGAGTTGAACACCACACTCTACAGAGTAGTCTGCCCAGGAAATAGAAGATAGTCTCTGCTCAGGCAACCCGCATAGGAAACATATTTTACAGCATGGAAGGGATAATACTCTATGGCAAAAATTAAATCAGTTCTGCAATTGCAAGTGGAAAATGTTTCCTTACATCTGAATTCACTTACTGAGCAAGGGACCAGACATGCACCTCAATTACAAGAAATTAAGTTCCTTGAAGGCACATGAAATCATCAAAGGTTAGAAATGAAAGGGAGCTTAAAAATATTCTAACACAATACATACACACACACACACACACACACACACACACACACACACACACAAACTTTTTACAGATGAAGGAGGTTGGGAATTTCCCAAGGTTATACAGCTAGAAGAGTCAGGATTCAAACCCAGGTCGCATGGCTCTCTTTGCTGCTCATTTAAAAATTCTTCAAATACCACAGGGAGTGAGATTGCTCAACCTTGACAAGTACTATCATCAGATTTTCAGGATGCCATGTGGCAGGATGCAAAGGGCTTTGAAGTCACCAGAGTTCATATCCTGACTTGGGCACTTGCAGTGTACAACCTTGGAAGGTCAACTACAGTCACCACAGCTCAGGCTCATCTACAAAAGCAAAGACCATAAACCCTGCCCCATGGCATGGTGGTAAGAATTAAATGGGATAATACACATTAAGTACCAAGAAGGATGCCCAGCACACCACAGAAATTCCATGAACAGCACCTGTCATTACTATCTTCTCACTTCCTTGAAGGCAGACCCAAAGTCCTGAACTTTCAGCATCAGCCTACAAAGAAGAGTGCGATCCAAACAATTCATCCTTACCGAATGCTGTATGGAGGTTTCTGTTCTCAGTTGTGCCCAGCCAAAATAAATCTAATGCAATCTGGATCATTTAATGCTTAGCACCGTTTTTAATAATAATCTCATCAGTTGTCATTTTCCATTTCCAATTTACCTAAATAGGCCATTTTTAGAGTTAGTGACTTTAAACCTAAGATGCCCATAAAATAGAATTATCTTGGATCCCTCCAAGGGAATGTCAACATAAACACACAGGGGAAATGGCCACGCTTGATAAGGAATTGGTCACTGGCTTGGATGAGTGTTCAGTTGTAAACTCATCCAATACTATTCTGAGGAATTCCCATCTATATGTGCTTACTGCCCTCACCACCCTGTCATCCTCTAGGTTTGAATGTCCTTTATGAAGTGAACTTGATCCTCCTGTTTCACTTTTGGTCTCTGTCCAGAGAAGCGAATGCGCTGGCATAGCTCTTCCATTTGTCAGCCAGAATTCTGGCTACACATTTGCTCGTCAATCTAAACCTAACCTATTCTCATATGAGCACTTGGGGCTTCATGTAAATCAAACAGATATTCTGTCATTCACCAGCAATATCGCTCCATAGTGCTCTATACCCATGTGCCTCCGTGAAATATTTCACTATGCCTGTGGAAGAAATATTCAAGTGACTGTGCTTTTTCAGGAATGGTGACACCAGAATGTTGTAATTCTGTTCATTACCACAACAAGGATAAATGGCATTTCTGCCAAAGACTTTTGCTAACGGGTGCAGTAATGCACGTCAGCACTTTCTGAAATTAGAGGTTCTTCCCTGAGAGGTAAGTAGTATCATGCATGACTAACAAAGGCAAATCCAAATTTTGGAGCCAAGTGTTTTCTTATCAGAGTCAGAGTCATTGTTTGTTTCCAACAGACTCTGCCTTGGGGAATTCATAATGTCATGTCTACTCTCTTGGCTTTAACGTCCAGGTGAGTCTGACCCCAAGGTTTGTAAAAGGGCAGATCCTTATTAACTTGGCATGCTGCATGGTGACTTTTCCTACATTTGGAGTCATGCATGCTTTTATCAGTTATATTTCAAAAGTCT
The DNA here is from genome assembly GCF_048772815.1 of Callospermophilus lateralis. Lineage (NCBI taxonomy): Eukaryota > Metazoa > Chordata > Mammalia > Rodentia > Sciuridae > Callospermophilus > Callospermophilus lateralis. The sequence continues at coordinate 265,327 of NW_027516097.1, forward strand.
GCTGTGGTTTAAGGACAGTCTCTCATTGATGTATTAGTTTGCTACTCATTAAAATACTTTAAAAATTAGTTGAATAATCTCTTGTTGAGATTTTAAGATATTTGTTTCTAGTTGTAGTAATTAATTGTTCATTAAAAAAGTTAGTGAGGAGACTTGGCTTCATTAATTCTTTTGGCATTTTCAAGAGACACAAAGGTACTGAGGAACTGGGAGTTTAAACAAGAAAATTAAATATCAGTTCTCATTGACATGTGCATGGTATTAGGACAGGTAATTTAAGTGTTTCTGGATTCACACTGGTGCTTTGATGTAGAGGTAGTACATGGGGATACTGGAGAAAATGGAGAGGGGAGGACTTTGGATCCAGGTTATCTATAGCGAGTATACTTTATTCCTATAAGGGTCTGAAATGCCTGGTGTCATTACTATTCACTGCAAGAACTGTAAGTATGACCACTGTGCTGTGTTAAAAAAAAATCCAATATCTGTGAAAGGTTATTCATGCAAATAAAATATCCTCTAAAATTAAAGACTCACAGAGCCTGTATTGTATTGGTTTTCAAAATGTTTAAAATGGACAGAACATAGATTCTAGTCAGAGAGAAATGGTTGTCCTTTACTGTTGTAGATTCTGAACAGGTCCTAGAGATCATAAAGTTTTTAATACTGAATTTTCACTATAAAGTCACTTGATCACCAGTATTAATATTAGTGTCTAACTAAGTAAAATGTTGTGCCAGTGTGAAATGCAAAAATGCCTTCCTCTGGTTTCCTTTGTAGCTTTCTGCCTCTGACTCACGCCCTCTAGTGTTTCTGAGACAAAGTACAGTATGTGAAGTTCAGTTCACAGACAGAATCGTTTTTTTTTTTTCCCAGTCTCTCAGTATTTTCCCTAGATATCATATACTAAAGCAAACTTATCATCAGATATTTTGCCCTGAATTCTAGGTGATTGCAAAAAAATTTTTATCTGAAAGTCTCAACTTAGTGAAATCTTGTATTCTGACCTCAGATCCCCAAAGGAGGCATTTACTTCTTATTCTTAGAGTTATGCTCCTTCCCTGCCTTTGAATTCTTGTATTCTAATTTACTTTTATTCTGCTGTGTAGATTGGGGAAAGATACTCTAATGAACTAAAGCATGTAAGCAGGCATTTCTTTGACATATTTCCCAGGGATAGAACTTACACTTTGATTCTCCTGTTACCCCAGAGGTTCAAGGTATTTTGACTCAAGAAAAAGGTGATTAATTTTTTAATGATCTTATAGAAAACAAAGGGATATTTTCAGTCATGGAAGCCCTTAGTCAAACCAGAAGCAATAGTCATTTGGGAAATTTATGGCTCCTGAGCACTTTTTCTTTACAGAGAAGAAAATATACTTACAAGCGGTCAGCTGCTATTGCTGCTACTTTGGAAATCAGCCACAGCTGATTGTGAGAGCTAACTATAGGCCAAGGTCATCTGGGGATCCACCCAGCCTGCTTACAGCCATGGCGCCCCCACCTAGCCACAGCGCATGAGCTTGCCAATCCAGCCAGTCCAGCCCAGACTGCTATTTTTAGTTGGAGTTCCCAAAAGTCCTTGAGTCTGCTGGCATTCACTTTTCTACTATTTTAAACCATTATCTTTTCTATTCACTGGCCACTCCTCGCCTTCATAACACCCACTGCATATTCACAGATATGGCGAATTGTAATATTGAAAATGAATCATTTTATTTAACAGAGTTCATCCACTTGTAGAGATCTACTCCATCAAATTACTTCAACTGAGTGTCTAAACAAGACATCTCAAATTTAGCTTCCTTCTTCTCTTCAGTCAACTCCCAACCTCCAGTCATCACCAGCTCTTATCCACTCAGATTTGCAAGCATATGAAACTGATCCTGTCCTCTCCATCCACTGTCATTTCAGTTCATCCATTCTTCTGGACTGCTATAATAGCTCCAAGCTGACTTTCCCACCTTCAATGCCAAACACTTGAGTAGCAGTTTGTTACCTTCGAGAATTACAAATCAGCAGCCTAAAACAGAATACCACAGACTGAGTAATTTATAAAAAATAAAACAAAAAAAAAACCCAACAACTGGAACATAGCATATAGGCTTCCAGTTGTGGAGGCTTAGAAGTTCAAGATCAAGGGTCTAGAATCTGGTCAGGGTCTCCTTGCTAGGTTATCCCATGAGAGAAAAACAAGAAAGCGTGAGAGAGATCAAAAGGGGGACCAATCACATCCTTTCATAAGTCACACACTCCTGCGACAGTGACCTGACTCCCACAAGGATTGCATTAATCCACCCTAAAGGTACCACCTCTTAGAATTGATATTTGGTAGACTACTAAGAGGAAGTCCAACACATGACATTTGGAGGACGTTTATACCATAGCACTGAGACCGATATTAAGGAGGCATCCCTCATTATGTAAATATACCCCATGCTTTGACAAGACAGAGTATTTACTGACTTCCAACCCTGTCGTGCTCTTCCATGACTCCAGATCTGCCTAGTGATATTCCACTTTTCTTCAAGTCTCATTTTGTACGTGACTTATTGATGGAGTTTTCCCTGACTCCCCACATCCATTTGGCTAGTCTCTCCATTCTGATGCTCTTTAGGCTGTGGGGCTCTTACTATAGGAACTTAATACTAATTTTTTTGTGTTCATAACATCTAGAACCATACCTAAAGAAGTAATTAAATTTTGTTGTATTAATCAAAACACAAATCTCAAATCAGCCAGTATTTATCCAAGAAAACATCATGTGAATACTCTTCCCACTTTGACCTCTCTGCCTTTCACTAAAAAGAAATCGACTCACAAGTTTCCAGGCTGGGTCGTACCTTAAGGCTCCATTCACTTCAGGAAACCTGATTTGTTTGCCGAAAGATGGGGTGCAAAAGTCTTGAGGACAAGGGAATTAGATCAGAGAAGGAGGCAAGAGCAAGAAGAGTTGGAGCTTGCTGCCTATGCAGACCACCCAATTCTGGAAGACTTAGGAAACAAAGGGGCTACTTAAATTGAGATGGACACCAATGTCTGGCTTGTACACAGTATGCCTTCAGGCTATCTCTTCTCCTTTAATATTTGTACTCTATTTATGCCAATTCCCCAATTGGGTATAGGCTCAATCTGAAGAATCTGACTTGGAAATCAATAACCAGCACAGTTCCTACCTTGAATTTCCTGTTTAGCGATACCTAGTCCTTTTAATCAGAGGCAAACAGGTGTGTAGGAAGAGGAAACTGGGACAGTATCCTTATGCAGGGTGTCTCTGGTCTCTACTGCTGTGTGGCCATCACTTGCTCAGCATGGGGCACACGGATAGCAGTGGGCAGAATCTGACCTTCAGTTGGATTGACAGGGTAGCATGTTGTAGTTTTCATTTGATTTCAAACAATTACATCTACTAGTTTGTGAGTGTGTGGGTTGGCAATTTGGACTGTATTCTGTTGAGTGGTTCCTCTGGAGGTCTCCTTTGAGCCACGATTGGTCTAGACCAAGTGTCACTCACATGTCTGGGGTTAACAGGCTATCTGAAGTGTATTCTCCTCTGGGTGTGCCTCCTAATGGGTTGATTTGAGCTTATTTTCATGGTGATCCCATGGATCTAGTGCAGAAGGAGTGTGTGAACCTCAGTGTGCAAATGCCTTTAAGTCTCTACCTGTATCATGTTTTCTAGAGGTTGAACAAAGGCACAGAGTCAAATTCAGAATCAAGGAATGGAGAATAGACTTTTTGGTAGGAGGATAGCAAAGAGGAATATGTGACCATTTTGCAATCTACCTTAGAGACCTTTTCATGGTTATCTGTATGAAGCCTGCATGTCATTTGGGAAATTCCCCCTGCTTTCCTTAATAATCAATACTCAGAGCCAGGCTCAGTGGAGCATGTCTGTAATTCTGGCAGTTCAGGAGGCTGAGGCAGAAGGATCTAAGTTCAAAGCCAGCCTCAGCAACTTAATGAGGCCCTAAGCATCTCAGCAAGACCTTGTCTCTAAATAAAAAAGGGCTGGAGATGTGGCTCAGGGGTTAAGCTCCCATGGGTTTAATCTCTGGTTAAAAAAAAAATCAATACTCAGGCATGAGTGCATTACATTCTGCCCAAGTTTGACAAGCCCACAGGAAGGGTGTCCTCTGTCCTCTGATGATATAGTAAGTAGCCATAAACCCCACTCCCTTTCCAGGAAGACCTAAAGATGTCTCACCAGTCCAGAAGCTTCAGGGAAGGCCTGACTTTGGACTGACATTGAACCTTAAACACTTCAACCTACTGGAACAGAGGGTAAGAGGAGGAATCTTTGCACTTTTAAATCAGCTTTCAAATGGAATGTTATCTGCTGTGTGAAAGTTTCATTTGAAAAAAAGTAAGAGAAAGCAGTATAAAAACAAGACCAGCCAAGCCAGGCACAGTGGTGCATGCCTGTCATCCCAGTAGCTCAGGAGGCTGAGGCAGGAAGATGGAAAGTTCAAAGCCAGCCTCAGCAAAAGTGACGTGCTAAGCAACTCAGTGAGACCCTGTCTCTAAATAAAATACAAAATAGGGCTGGGGATGTGGCCCAGTGGCCCAGTGGCCCAGTGCCCCAGAGTTCAATCCCCAGCACCTCCACCCCCCTCCACCCCCCAAAAAAACAATTCCAGCTTAAAATTTCAAAGAGAAGCTAGAGGTCTGTTAGTTTTCCTTTCATATAAGCTAATTGTTATAGGCCCGGCAGCCCAGATGGCTGTCACCAGGGCTCTCTTCCTGAGCAAGAACACATCCACATTTTTCCTTCTCCCTCAGGAGGACAGTAGCAAAAAGATTATACCAGGCTCAAACTAGGCACCACTGTTTCAATGAGAAGCTGAGGATTCAAGCAGAATTGAGTGAGTCCATATAGCATCACTGATAAATGGGAAATAAAGTTCAGTTTCTTCTGAGACACTTGACTGTCATCTGCCATAATATGGTCTTAATCAACACATGAATCTATGATGATGAGTATGCTTTAAACATGGCTCTCCAGAGGGAGTTGCAAGGCACAACCATTCTTGTGGGTACTGGAACCATTTAGATTTCTAGTTTGAGCCAGGTGCAGTGGTTCACACCTAAAATCCCAGTGGTTCAGGAGGCTGAGGCAGGAGGAATGCAATTTCAAAGCCAGCCTCAACAACTTAGTGAGACCCTAAGCAACTCAGCGAGAGTGTCTCAAAATAAAACATAAAAAAAAATGACTGGGGATATAGCTCAGTGGTTGAGTGCTCCTGGGTTCAGTCCCTGGTACAAAAAAAAAAAAAAAGATTTCCAGTTTGAAGCTCTGGGATTGCTTCCTCTCAATTTCCTTTATTTCAAAAAGCTGGTGTGTTTGGGGGTTTGTCTGTCACTAAGGTGGTTCTAACCCTGTGAAGCTGACTCCAACTTCCTAGGGACCATTGTGCACATTACAACTCCAACTGATAGCTCCAATCAGACTGTTTTGGAATCCCACCAATAGTCCAGCCACCTAATAAACACTAGTATGTACTGGGTTATTGAAAGGCAGGCAGCTTTTACATTCACATTTGAATGAATGTTGAAACCAAGTGTTTCCACCAGAGTCCAGAGTTCCAGGGGTCTAAGCTAGGTGATCCGGTTTAGGCAAAAGTGAGCTCATAATTATATCAAATTATACTTTACAGCACTTTAGTTTATGGAGTCCATACCATATGCTTCATTTGCTCTTTAAAACCACTCTGTGAATCATTCATAATATGTGAATTGTACAGCAAAAAATAAATAAAAACAATGCTCAAAAAGAACACATAAGCACCATTCAGAGCAGCTTGACTGGCTTCATACGCAGCCCAAGCTTTTCCTCACTGTACCACGGGCATCTCCAGACCTACCAAGGCTGCTCTGGACTGAGCTTGATTTCACAAAAATGCATCTGCAGGCCCAGGTATGTCCCCAAAGGAAGCTCCATCCCCAAAGCTTTCCTTCAGGGACTCTCCCAGAAATCATGAGCTCCATGGAGAAAGACATCTAGCAACATGTTGTGAAAGTAGCAGAGTTTTCCAGGTCTCACTCTCGCCTCTATCTTCCTAGTTCGGTTATTTACCAGGAAATCTCAATCGACTTCATTTCTCCACTGAGATAGAGCCAGCTGATTTTAATGGAGGCATATCAGCCAGGAGAGACACCTGGGATGATGCTGGCCAGCCAGGAGACCTGGATCTGCTACCCCTTCAAGGGCTCATCTGAGCGATGCCAACCCCTTCTCTGGTTGTGGACTGGCCACATAGATACCACCATCCTCCAGGAGCCTCAGTGCTGGGACACAGACCCAGAGATAGTCTTTCAGTCCATTTCATGTTGCTATAACTGACACATTATAAAACAAAGAGGTCAGTTTGGACTCACGGTTTTGGAGGCTCAAAGTTCACATTGGGGCGAAGGCCATCGGGGATGGCACCACACAGCAGCAGCGTGTATGAGAGCAGCAAGCAGGTGATGTGTGGAAGAGAGTCTGAGGGGAAGTGCCAGGCCCCCTTTATAACAACTGCCACATGCGGAGCTAATCCAATCCAGGAACTAACCTACCCACATGCAGGAGAAGGGCATTCATTCCTCCCAAGGTGGGGCCCCCTTGGCCTAATCACCTCCCACTCGACCACACTTCTTAAAGGCTCCTCCAACTCTCAGTACCTCACAGAGGACCAAGCACATGGCTCTGTGGGACAGAAACTGAACCCAAACCACAGCACTCAGCTTTGACTTGGTCAGCCTGGTCTCTGCCACCATTATCCTTCTGAAAGAGGGGAAAGGGGTGCTCCTTTGTCCTTGCTCTGTCCAGGACATGCCTATTTGTGTCCTTTGGGAGAGGAGGATGCCTAGTGCAGCTTCCAGAAAAATCCAACTCTGAGGTTCCTGGGTTCCTTTCTTAGAGCACAACAAGGCTTCCACCATCAAGCACCACCCTCTTTCTCCATGAGTCTTGATAATCAAGGACTCTCACCTGTATTGGCTGCTAGACCCTTTTGGCCCTTTATTCCTGATGTCATGGGCTTGTTAGAAAGAGGAATTGATGGGTGTTGCCCTGGGCAAAATGCCTTCTCTCTCTCCAAACTCAGAAGCTGCTTCTGTGCTATGAGCAGTCCCCAGGAGGGACCTTTTTCTGCAGCCTCTTGAAGGAACTGCTGCAAAGGATTAGTCATGCACTTAACAAGTGGTCAGATGTGTGCTCTCACCAAGTAGACCACTCTCTGTTGCACAGGCACTTAACACATCTGAGGGTGTTTATGAAGGTCCTTCTTCCCAGGTGCATTGTTTCTTGGTCTCTCCCATTCAAATCTTGTCTGCCATCAAGAATCATTTAGCTGAGGTTGGAGAGCTGACAATTTCAGGCAGAAAATAGTCTTTGACTTCCAACCACATACTGTTCATGCCTCTCATTGAGGTCACCTCATATTCCACCTGGCATTGTCATTGAGCTACATGTGTTCTTTACCCAGCTAGACAAAGATTCACTGAAGACAGGGCTCTTGGATCCATAATGCTTTATGTGTCTGTAGTACTTGAAATATTTTATTGACTAAGAGCATGAATATACTTATTCTGAATGATGGGGCTGGATTTATAATAGGTGTTTAAGATCTGTTGAATTAAATACATTTCAGATTTGAAAGCTGTATAGAATAGTTCTCCCAGAGGTAAAGAAGAAGAAAAAAAACAGCTCTGTTACAGTGCATATTATTAATATCCTCAGGCAAAAGACTGAATTATCCTGCAAAGTGTATGATCAGAGTAACGTACAAAGCAATAAAATTGGTATGGATATAGAAAAACTTAGCTTCAGGGGAAATTGAAAAACTAATTGAAAACTATGACTCAGCCGTCTGCATTTTTCCTGGCTTGACAAAGTAGCACAAAATGTACGGTGACCATAAATAAACCCTTAATGGCCTTCGAGGTAATGAGTAACTGTGTGACTAAGACAAAATTAGGAGAAAGTCTTATACCTTGAAAAAGAAAATGCTCCCATGTCTGTCTAGTCCTGGAGACTCCCAGTTCTGGGAGTACATGCTGACTTTGAAGCAATAAGCTATTAGCCATTGTTGAGTAGCCCAGGAACCTCTGAATAGTTGTAAAACAAAGCCCTGGGTGTGTGTGTGTGTGTATGTGTGTGTATGTGTGTGTGTGTGTGTGTGTGTGTGTGTGTGTGTGTGTGTGTCTGTGTAGGGAAGGGAAGGTGAAGGGAAATCTTTGTGACAAAACATGATGACAGTGTTCACACATTTGCCAGATGTTTACAACAGTGGAGTAGGAGGCTCACATCTGCATCTCATTGTCCCTTCCCTAAATGGGCTTCCCTGGGACTGCTCAATAGAATATATGGTCATGCTGGTCCATGTAGCCCAGGCAGCATGAGGCCGGTTCTGGAATTCTGATGATCTCCACACTTGAAGCCATCAAATAGATCCCCCAGGACTGTTAGATGAGCTCAGATGGTCTTAGGATTGCAGCATCTTGTGGTTATGTGCCATACTGTGATAGTCGCTGTCACATCACTCCTGCTGCTGTGACCAGCAAAGCAATGTATCTTTAGGAAATGCATCAGTCCTTAAATGGTAGTGAGCCCTTTTTGGAGAATTCAGGCCACCTAAGACCCTGACTTCTAATTTATATGACATGTGGCATTCATGCACCCAGTTTCCTAGAACACCTCCATTCTCAAATTTCCTGAATTCTTGTCCCTGAGTTCTTAGGGTTTGGTGTTCACTTTTGGTTGGGCCCTACTTTGATAGAAGCTAGGTTCTATGGCTTCTGAAATGATAGTGACTCATCTATCCCCACTAACTTTAGAGCTAAAGGTGAGTCATCAGCAAGACAAGAGATGGCTATACAGACCTTGGGTACTCAGGTTTAGGAATTAAAAAGCCAAGTTGGACATGAAAGAAACAAACCAGAAGTTCTTAACTATCCAACCCAGCACCCACCTCCAACACCCTGCCCCCAGCTGAACTGAGCCCTGGTAAGGCTTAAATAAATTTAATCCAGTTTATCTCCCACCACTTTTTATTTTTTATTTATTACTGCCCATTGAGCCAGAAGCAGAATAGTCAAAACATTTCCAATGAAGCTGAATTTTCAGGGTATTTACAGTCAGCCTGGAAACAGGAGGAAGCAGAATTTATAGATTTGCATTATCAGGCAGGCGATTTCCCAAACCTCAGATTTTAATGAAGAAAAAAAAAAAAAAAAATATATATATATATATATATATATATATATATACATATATATATATATATATGATTTAATAGAACTAGATCTCTGAATCCCAGGAGAGTCTCTCTGTAAACTGAGCTAAGGTCCTAAACCCAAAGGCATTTGTATCCCAAGGGAACACTGACAGGTTGGTGTTCCCACCAGTGAGGAGGATGGCTGCAGTGGGTCCAGTATCCCTGGGAGGTCAGAAAGGGCTTGGCAGGTAGGAAGGGTGCTATCACACCGAGTACCAGGCTAGAAGGAAAAGGTTCTTGCAGCTTAATAAGTTTTGTTTTTAGCCATGGAGAGGCAATATCTACCGATGGTTTAAAATTAAAAGTCTGGCTCATTCTGCTGAGGTTCAAATCCAAGTTTCTGCTTCATACTGGTGAGCCTTCCATAGGTACCTTAAATCCTCTAAGCTAAGCCTTCCTGCTTTTATGATGGGGATAATGATAGGAGCAACATGAGAAGTTGCTGTGAGCAAACTCCAATTATCACAATAAAGAGTCAAATCTACTATGTTAAAGATATGGATTGCATTTCCCCCAAGTGCCCTGCCAGGCAAGGGTCAGCTGAATTGAGTTAGTAACCTTCATGCCCATCCCTGGCACACTGTAAACAATCAGGAAACCAGCTTTTTCAATTATAATGCCTATCAACATCAGAAGCACAATGAACAACAATTCTTAGTTGTTTGCTTGACTGAACCTTCAACCCCTCACTCTTACTGAATTTTTAAAATCGTGGCAAGAGCATTTTGAGTGGCATGAGAGTCCTGCCTGCCTCCCAGACTACCCCCCACCACCTCCAGGTGTCAGCCTGATCATCTAAGGCCAAGAGCCATCAGGGTAGAAGGGAGGGGCTTGAGGTATGGGGCAGCCAGTTTAGGCCTGCTGCTGGCTGAGACTGTTATTTTCCCTTTCTGCCAGGCTCTGCTGAGGTCACACTGCATGGAACCCTGGAAAAGAGTCAGGCTGAGGCTCCTCTCTCCCCGCACCCATCTAGCATTAGCCCTACCCACAGCACAGGCTGCCACACATCAAACTTGCAGGAGATGCTCAGGTCTGGAAACCAGTGGCCAAGAAAACCAACTGCTTCTACTGCTCTGTTTTGTTTGAAAAGCAAACAGCACTGCAAATAAATAAATAAAATAAAGGTCCATCAACAACTTAAAAAAAAGAAAAGAAAAGAAAGAAAGGCCTAGAGCAAAAACACATTACATTGGAAGGGCTTTAATTCATAGAGGACTAAAATTTAAATTGTCTGCTTCCTTCCCAAATAAGCAGACCAAAACCTGGGGATCTCCTAGCAGAAAATGCTGTCTTCTGCTTCAGCCAGGCTTACTACCTCCCTAGGCTGTTTGGCTGTTCATGCTCTGGTGCCCCAGTTCTCTTCACCTAAAGCTGCCAGGGGAAGCTGGGCAGAGAGAATTCACAGCCAAGGACTGCAAAGGGTAGTTTCTATAATAACAAGTCCTGAACTTGTGGCATGGCAGATAGAGGCCTTGGCATCTCTCTGCTCCCAATGAGATCAATGCACTGATGCTGTGCACAACCCCCTCCCCAGGCCTTCCATCCTATACTCAGAGGGTGGGGAAAAGAGCAGTTCCTGCCCCAGAATAGTTTGCCAAGTGAGGGCATGCACCAAGAAAGGTAGACCATGATGGTGAGCAAGACAGCGGGGCTCAAAATGAAGCAAAGACCAGAGCAGTTATGCCCAGGGCTCTGGAGTTAAAAGGAGGCTGACTCCCTACTGGAGTCCAGTTACTAGCAGAATGACATTGAGCAGGTTACTTAATTTTTCTTAATAGAAATCATTAGTTGCTATCTATCTATGTCTCTCTCTCTCTCTCTCTCTCTCTCTCTCTCTCTGTATATATATATATATATATATATATATATATATATATATATATGAAAGAATAAGTCAAGGTCCCAGCAGGAGACACAAATGCCACATTGTTTCAACAAAAAGAATTAAAAATAAAGAATTGATGACTAGGTATAAAGTTATTAACTAGGTAACTAAATGGGTAAAAAAGATAAGCCTAAGTATCACTGAGGCAGCAACTGCCACCTTAGGACTAGGTGGACAATGGGAAGAGTTACAATGTTAAAGCCTAGAGACAGAAGGGTTCCCACAGGGCTGAGCCTGGGACCTGTAAGGTGGTGCCTGGCCCGGCTGCATCAGGGTCTGTGGGTGGGTGTGTTAAGGCTGATTCTGTGAGTGTTGAAACCAGCAAATTGTATTCACCTATTGCTTCTAAAACGAACCCACTGTCAGAGTGAGAAGGCATTGCTGGGGACACATACCAGCACAGGAAGCAAAGAAGGAGCAGCTCCTAACTCCTCCACACTTAGAAGCTCCCTCTGTTGCCCTTGATGGCAGAACCTAACAGGAAACAGTAGCAGTAAGCAGGCTTGGCAGTTAGGTGAAAGTTATAACCTATCTGTGATAGGTTGATTGAAGTGGAAACCAATTTCTACACTCCTTTCTTGGAGGTTTCATTGAGAATATAAGACTTCAGGGGTAATGCAAAGGATAAACATGGTATCTAGTAGTAGTAAGTCTATAAATTAGTCATGTAAATTTGATCTCTAAGACCTCTACCCCTCTCCATTCCCATGTCTTAAATGGGATCAGACACTCTATTCCTTGATTGGATTCATTAATTCCCTTTTCCCATCTCCAGCCCACCTAAATTATTGCTACCTGTCCCATACTTCTTCTTACTACACAGTTCTTATCTCAGTAAACTGCCAGCACTTACTGACTAAAGACAAAATCCTGGAACTAATGGTTATCATGTCATATATTCTGTGGTTGGGGAGTCCTGGAAAGGTTAATTCCCATTGGATCTAGCACCCTACTCCTCACACCAGACCCACCGTTAGAAGTTAGAGAAGTGAGGAGTGGGAAGAAAGTCATGTTAGGCCTGACCCCCAAGGAAACCTCCCTTTAGATGTCCTGATGTCAGACCTAACTCAGAACATCAAGAATGACGCCAGGGATCCCTTTGCTTTCCCTACCTCTAAACTTTGAATGAGGTTCTCACCAGGTTGAGGTAAAGTTCTTTTTTTTTCTTTTAATATTTTATTTTAAAAGGTTTGTATTAAACATCTATAAGATATTCCTCAATGCATCATTATTTTACTGTTAACATAATCAATTTAAACTCAAGAGGTAGAAGTAACAGAAAAGACGTAATGGCTGAGATAAAGTTCTAATGCCCTGAGTTCCTGAGGTGCTGCTGTCTTCTACTTCTTTAAATTAGCAACTCCCTTCTCTCTCTTTTTCCTCTTTCTCAGAGTGTGCTTTTATAGTTATCATCTGTATCCATCAGCTAAGGCTAAAATAAGCTGCAGTAACAACTCCAGAATGTCACTGCCTAACCAAGGCAGTGTGCATTCCTTACAAATACTGCATGGAATCTGTGGGTTGACTGCAGCTCTGCTTCACACCCTGTGACTCCAGTGTCCAGGCTGAGGAGCAGCTCCTCTCCGGAACATCACCAGCTTCATAGCATAAAGAAAAAAAAAAGAAAAAACATGGGACCTCAACACAGCCCTTCAAGCTTTGGCTTGGAAGTAGCATGCATCATGTCTACTCATATTTCTTTGGCTAAAGAAAAGACACATAATTTTTGAGTTCAGGAGAAAGAGATAGATGATACTTTTAAAATGAGGAGCCTTGCAAGTCACATGGCCAAGCCTGAACTCACTGAGCATGAGTGTACAAATCCTTCTAGAGATTAAATGAATATTTTGATCAATAAAACAGTCTATCACACCTTCGTAGTCAAGGATAGTTGTTCCTATCACTTTGAACCTAAGTTATTAGATCTAATATAATTATTTTTAGATTACATTATTAAATCTATCTAATCAGGCTCTGAAGGAAGCGTTTCCACCAGAGCTGGTCTCCCTGCCTCTAGTGTCTCCATATTGCATGATGGTGGAGTAGCTGCTTCAATGGATGTTTCTGAATGCTCCTGGCATTGACTTGCTTATACTCTTCTGCAACTCCCTACTGCCAACCAGTTCAAATCTAAATTCTGTAGCCTGGTGTCCAAGGCTGCCATCCACTGCTTTTTCCCCTCATGCCCAACTGTCTCTTAGCCCCAGTGTCTCAGATCAGCCAAGAATCAGATGGCTTTCTTCACTAATCCTCCAGTATTTTGCTTGTGATGCTAATCTTTGCTGTTTCTTGTTCCCCTCTCCCATTCTCTTTTTGAATCCCTTTCTATTCTTCAATTTCAAGAGTTGTCTCAAATCTTAACTTAATTTTTTTTCTTTAAGTAACTGCACTCCCCTCTTTATAACCCTCAAAACTCAGAATTACATCTTTCTGGTCTTGTATTTATGTTTTGTTTCTAGAAACATTGTGTATTATTGTGGGAAAAGATTTTAGAGTTTTTTCTTCCACACATATCACCTCCCCTTGATTTAGATATGAGGAAATTGAAACCTGTAAAAAGAATGAGCAGAAAAGTCTCTGACTTATTGAGAAGCTAAATTGAGATAGAATTGAATCTTCTAGCTTCTTGCTAGCATTCTTCCCCATACCAGATTGAATTTCTTAATCATCTATTTATCCAGCTAAGTTATAAGCTACTTTAGGGTAGGGATATCTCATTTGTGATGTTATATAGCACTCTTCACATATAGAATTTTTAATTCTAGCAACAGTCTTACAAGATAGCAATTATTTTAATTTTACCAATGAGAAAACTAAGAATTAGAGAAGTCAAGATCAAATAATCAATAAATGACAAGTCTAGGGCTATTGAATCCTACTATGTGCTTGGAAATGTGCTATTTCTCAATTCAAAGAAATTGAAATACAGTTACACATTAACAACTTCAGCATAGTTCATAAATACCAAATGAGTAATATCTTTAGGATTATGGTCATTGTGGCCTAAATTACTGGGGGAAAGACTGGATCTGAACTTCGCAATTAAGGATGAACTTCGCAATTAAGGATGCACTTATAATCTAAGCAGATGTGGTTGAGTGCCCTCATTTCTAACAAGGAAAAGGGTGTTAGAGGGTTGGTAACCACAAACAAAATAATGGATTGTTGGGAAATGGGGGAATTCTGTTTGACAAGAACCATAGCTTTCTATGAGAGTCCTGTACAATAAATCACAATAAGAGATTGGGGTGCCAGGTACACTGGGGTGCACTTATAAACCCAGCAGCTCAGGAAGCTGTGGCAGGAGGATCGCAAATTTGAAGCCAGCCTCAGCAATTTACTGAGGCCCTAAGCAATTTAGTGAGACTCTGTCTCAAAATTAAAAAAAAAAATAAAAAGTTCTGGGGATGCTTAATCACCCCTGGATTCAATCTCTGGTACTAAAGAGAGAGAGAGAGAGAGAGAGAGAGAGAGAGAGAGAGAGAGAGAGAGAGAGATATTAGGACAAAATTCTGGAAGGTTTAAATACCGTGTTGATGTAATTGGATTTTGTTCTGTGAGCTATGAAGAGTCACCAAAGATGGTGACCTATGAAAGTACTGTTTTAGTTGTATAATATGGGAGTGGCGGAACAAGGACTGGGAGATGAGAGACCACTTAATGACTACTTAAAGCAGACTAGCTATTCTTTCATCACCCACTTGTGAACTGAGATTAACGTGGGAGTCGGCAGGTTTGGGGCAAGATAGAATTCATCTTATTGACATAAGAATTATTACTGTCATTTGTGGTGGCAGGGGTGGGAAAAGTGAAGTGTAAATGTTTAGGTTGCTAGTTCAAAAGCACACAGCCCTGTTTTCCTGAAATTCATGTAGAAATTAGGGTATAAAAGTTCTCCTATAGGGGACATGAGATGAGGGGACAGAGTTTGGATCCCCCAGAGTTGGAAGGTTATGATCTTCAATTCCAGCCCACCCTTCACCTGGTCATGCCTCTTTTTTATGAGTGGCATATTTCTGATCTATGTTTTTAAGTTTTTCCCTTTTCTTTCATAAGTGAATCTACAATTTAGTGAAGAAATAAAGGTTAAATGTGTGCTGCTTTCAATCTAATGATTTCCAAGTTTATGACATCTCTTCTTCTCATAAACAGCATCAGCACCTTTATTTTTCCCATCCAATTACTTGAAAACATGTCAGATTTATTTAATTTAACAAAATATTCAATTTTTCAAACTTTGATAAACAAAGAAGGTACTGCTTCCCAGTGGAAATGTGTGCCACCCAGACAGAGCCATATATAATAGCTTAAATTAAGATGCTGATTCATCTAATGGAGTATAGAAATTCAAATGTGAATTACCATGGGAAATTTAGTGGGTTAAACAAAAGTTTAAATCAATGCATTCACTGTGTATGTGCATAAAATTCTTCAAACCTTTCTATACAGGTTTTAGTTTTCAATCATGGAATCATTATTGGAATTCATTTCCGTAATATTTTAAAACTCAGGATGGCTATTAACTTTGGGGTTCAGGAGATCTGGAAGTATTGGCTTAAACAAAATCAAAGATTTTCAAAAGTTGATTGAAGGGGTGGTTTCAAATCCTTTCTTATCCCAAAGAATATTCAAGAATTCATCACGTTAAGTAAGAAGCAGTGAAACAAAACAACTTTATGCTCATATGTTTAAATGAACAGACACAGTTCCACATTTCTTGCACCTTATTTTTGTTTTGGTAAGGTTAAACCCCAAAGGACACATGTACAAAGAAACTCCTACCTTGATTTTATACTCAAAAGGACTGAATAATTTATTTACCAAATATATATATATATATATATATATATATATATATATATATATATATATACACATACATATACATACATACATACATATATATAGCATAATTCCTCAGTGCCATTCCTTACTCTGAAAACTCCAGGCAATACTTATTTCACTTCCTACAAGGACAATGTGTGCAATGAGTTGAGTGGTCCCAGAGTGATCCCAGAACAGTGGTGTGGCCCACTTCTGCATATCATGTCTCTATCTCATTCAGGAAAAAGGAAGATGATTATGTCAAGTGGTCTAGAATAGGTACTTGCTTAGGGATTCCAAACATTTTCTCTGTGTCAGGGACCCCTTTGGCAATCTTGAATGAATGAAATTTCTTGAATAAAAATAATGAATGTTATTTTTCAGATAAAAAGTACTGAATTCCTAAAATAAAATATATATGACTACAGAAACAATCCAATTAAATTGCAACAGTTATCAAAATATTGAAAAGCAAATTTACATTATTGTAACACATGTACCTTTTTTTTAACACTTTAAATAACAAGGCCAGTGGCAGATCTAATGATTATAGTGATTTCTGAAGATTGCTAAGTGTTGATAACATTTCTCAATATTTGTAACAACTGTAAAGTAATATGAAAAATCAACATGATTTATCTTAGTGCAAGTTCCAGGTATTGGTAATATTAACATAGTTTGTTGCCTACAATGAAGGGAAATGTTTAATTTCAGACTAGGATTGCTGCAAATGAAGATATAATTTTTCCCCTTTCAAGGTCATAGATTCTACATGTTGTGTTAGTAGACAGACCACAGGAAAAACGGATATATAATTAAAAGGATTGTTTCTAGGTAAGATATAGGCTATCAGCACTCTGGAGATCATACAGACATCTGCTCAGGCAGCTCATAGAAGGCCCACTGCTGGTTTGAAGTCAACCCCTGGAGCTTGCTGCTGGAACCTAGCAGAGCACCTTGCAGGGTTTGGGGCTCACTGCCTCTCTGCTCAACAACTGTCTGAAGAAAGGAACCGAGAGACAATGAAGTAGGGTTGGACTTGGCTCCTAAGGGCCCTAAAATTCTGAGACTGTGACAAATGCAGAAGGAATTCACTGAATCCAGCTCAGAGTCCTGTAGCTGCCAGGAGTGACCGCAGGAGACAGCGCAGGCAGTGGGTGGAGCAGCAGGGCAGTGCAATGGGTGGGGTGAGGCTGATGCTCAGCACCAAGCTGGAATTCTCTCCCTTGGGTAAAGATCCTGAGCAGAAAAGGGAAGTGCTGCAACCAGTGACCACAGAGGGTAACCAAAGGACAGAGAAACAGCTGAGCTGCCCAGCTGTTTTCTTTTCTGCTGCACGTCTATCAACATGGGCAAACAAACAGGAAATTCATTCAGCAGCATCCTGGCTTCATGAGGCTTAAAGAGCTTCTGTGTTTCTGACAAGTGTTATTAGCGGAAGGTACCTCCCCCTGCCCCACCTCTGCCACCAAGAAAAGGAAGAGGAGAGGCTGCATTCATACAACCTTGTGGAGATCCTATTAGAAACTACAACGACGATAATGTCAAGCAATTATAGGGTTAATAATAGTCACATAAACTAGACACAGATGAATGAAGTTATTTCATTTGGGACATTTACACAATTTAACCTTTTGTAATGGGAGACCTCATATCATACAAAACAGTATTAATCAAAAGTGTTAATAAAAATGACTGTCGTGTTGAAGGCATGCCTACTACACAGGTAGCCTGTGTCATTTTATCTCACTTAATTCTCCCAACAACCCTCTATGAGTTGCTAATACCTGGAGTGGGTCAAATGTTGGCTGCCTCCAAAAGATGTGTCTGCCTTCCCAGAATCTGTAGATGTGGATCTTTGCAGACCCTTTATATTTGTTACCATGTCTCCTTGGGCTCCTCTTGAATTCTCCCCATTTCTCTGGCATACAGAGAGGTAAACTAACCTGCCCACAGCTTCATAGATACTACGTAGACGAATTGGCCTCAAATCCAGGAAATCTGATTGAAGGCATGTGGCTCTTAAGATGAAATCATCCCCAATTTTTTTTTGGGGGGATGGGTCCAAATTCATGATAAGTGTCCTTATAAGAAGAAGAGACAGAGAAGGAGAGCACCAGAGCAGAGGTCCATGTGGAGATAAGGCATCAGAGTGACGCAGATCGAGGTCAAGGGGTGCCAAGAACTGCTGGTTACTATCAGAAGCCAGAAAAGAAGCAAGGGATGATTCTAGTGCTCCCACAGGAGCCAGGCCTGTAGACACCTTGCTTCTGGACTTATGGCCTGAACTGTGTGAGAGAATCAATTTCTGTTATTTTAAGCCTCCTTGTTTCCTCTAAGATCTCCCGAAGGCTCTAAGAATGAGCAACTATTGTTCTATTATTGAAAACTGTCTATGTAAGTCCAGCCAGTCACAGACCACCAATGAAATTACCTGGGCCAGGTATGCATACCGCTCCACCATGGTGCTGCCTGAACTGACAAGTAACTCAAGCAATTCAAGATGAAATAACATGATTAAGATATCAATTATTTAGTACAGAGGTTAGACACGTGCCTACAGACTACAGGGATTTGAGGCCAATGTTTCCTCCTAGGAACTCTGAGGCTGGGGGCAAGTCAGTTAGCTTCCTATATGTGACATCTGTTCTTCTGTAAAATGGGGAGAATTCAAGAGAAATTTAAGGAGACATGACTACAAATACAGCACGGTATCCTGAGGGGATCCTTGAACAGAAACAGCAAAAACTAAGAAAATCTGAAACAAACTTTAGAAAACAATAATATATCCAATGCTGATTTATCAATTGCAACAACTGTACCATACCAACCATAACATGTTAATAATAGGGGATAATAAGCCAGTCAAGGTAGTGCACGCCTGTAATCTCAGTGGCTGGCTGGGGAAGCTGAGGCAGGAGGATTGTGAGTTTTGAAGCCAGCATTAGCAACTTAGCAAGGCTGTAAGCAACTCAGTGAGACCCTGTCTCTAAATAAACTATAAAAAGGGCTGGAAATGTGGCTTAGTGGTTGAGTGCCCCTGGATTCAATCTTCAGTACTAAAAAAAGAAAAACAATGATGATATGAATCCAAAATTGTTCTAAAATATTAAGTTAAATATTTTTTTTTAATATCAGTACCTCACCTCACAGTACGATAAATTTAGAATAGTGTCTGACATATTTTAGGGGCCACTGTTAGCTATTATAATTTTAGGATTAGTAACAGGACCAAAGAATTCATATTTGCAATATTCCATGAAACAGGCTATAAAAAAAAGTAAGATGACACTACATTTTTAGAGTAAAGTTGTTAGAAAATGCTATTATAACTTTGCCTAGTTACAAAGCTAGGTAAAGCCAAATAAAATAACTAAACATTCTTTCTAACTCAGGGTTTCTTGGTTTTTTTAGATCTCCTCCAACTGTGTTTCTGACTTCCAACCTACTACTTGCATGCAATTTATGTGAACAAGATCTAGCATGTTTATCTGAGAGATGTGAAAAAGGAAGACTTGCAAATTGCAAATATAACTTTGAAACTTATCATTATGCTTTCCCCCTCCTATCTGCTATGGAATTCAACCTTTTAAAAACACCTATACCATATTTTACTTTTTTCTAGAAAACCAAATGGAATGGGTTATAGTGATTACTATTTTGACATCCAACAGAGTGAACAAATGATGCATTTCCTATGTTCACTTAGAATCCCACAACTAGGAAAGAATTAAACTTCTGATAAAACCAATCATTCTAAGAAGTAAAGACTTTTTTCAAGAGAATTATCTAGTATCAAGAGAGGACATTCAGATTCAAGCAGATTGGTCCCACCTGTGTGAAGTCTGCATCTTAAGATACTAAGAAAGCAGCAGAGACAATTTGAGAACAAAATTTTGCACACTTTATCACCTGAAATGGTGTGCCCTACCCCAAGAGGAGAGTGCTATTGCTTTAAGGGAGCTACACTTCTGGACCTTCTATAAATGAGACAGGTAGATAGACACACAGACAGATGAGAGTTTGGGGACATCGCAAAAAGGACAATGAGAGGCACAAGCAGCAACTGATTCCTCTGCCCAGAGAAGGGGACATCACAGGAAAGTAACAGATGACTGTGCTTGGAACCCATTTCTCAAGGGAAACCATCCTAGGTCATTCATACTAAAACTCTCAGTGTCTGGACTTTTTAAGTAGCCAAGGTCAAAGCCCCAGTCTGAGTCTGGAGATTTATAATGAGCTATCACTACCTCAAGTACTTTGTCTGAATCATCAACAAAATGGATCTGCCTTCTGAGTTCTCTTGGAGAATTTTCTCCCAGAAAACCCATCTTGAAAGGTCTTTGAATTGGAGAATGTATTTGAAAGAGAGCAGTGAACAAATGATTTCACACCTGGGTTTTTTTCTTAAGAAATGTGGTTACACTATTATGAGAAAACTTTTAAATTTAATTCTGTGTTTCCTTGATGGTAGGCTACATAAAATTCCATAATGCTTCCAGTGTATCTGTTCTCACCATTAGCAGTTCTGAAACTACATTAGGTGAGAAAAAACACAGGGATGCCCATAAGTGAATAAAAAAAACACTTTTCTGGGGAAATGGGATTTTGTTTAATTGTTAAACAAAGATTAGCAATTTTCTTCCCTTTAGAGCCTCTTGAAGTGTTTACTAGATTAATGAGTATCATGAATTTCTGATAGGGGGATTTAATAGTCTACATCAAATAAACTATAGGAACATATTCATTATCAGGACAAGGATTAACAGCTTCCTTCAGAACACAGTTTGGGAAAACATGCTTCTTCACTAGAGACAGACATAAAAATAAATCATTCTGTCAGTTAACATTTAAATCCCATCCTCCTAATCCTTGATTGCCTAAAGTTAAGGCCATAAATCATTTTAAGAACAACTGATACTGTGCAACAAATGTCCAATAATCCACCAAGGTCTGTTCTGAGACCAGGGCTGACAACTGCATTTTCCACTCTATTGGTCACCATTCCATGCTATTGGGAATTCAAGATAACAATTTCATCAATATGTAATGAAGTTTCCCCCCTACTATCTCCTCAAATATTTGATTTTAACGGCAATTTTCTTCTATCAAAAAAGCTTTTACTGTGTGTGTGTGTGTGGGCGGGGTGTTTTTGTTGTTGTTTTTGTTGAGACTTTAATATTTTGAACTCCCTGATATATAAAAAAGATTCACTTCCTTACTCCAATGTTGAAATCACTGTTGAGCCCTTAGCAGCATTGCCTGGGTTGAGCAGCCTGTTACACACTCAACAGCTAGGGGGCGCTAAGAGGGGGCTCCAGAATTAGTTGCAAGTGAGGCTCCACCAGAGTAGCCAGGAGGCCACAGTTAGCACTGCCTGTAGATGGGTTTTCTACTCCCTCAAAATCTCTCACATCTGACAGCTCAGGGAAATCACTTTTGGTCTGAAAGTAAGTATGCCCAACAATATATAGATTTCTTACTTCCGTTGCAGTGTAAAAACCCAACATACTGTCTTTAATTAGATGCCAGCTGTATTTGCTTTTAAAGGCTTTTTTTATTTCTCATCTTCTAATTCTTCAAACATCACCAGCTTAATGACATTTTGATTAGCTTGTTAGAATAATTTATTGTTTAGCCTTTTTAACGATTAGGGTGTTCACATCATACTCAATCCTTTACTCTATTTGATTTTGTGTAAACTTTCAGACAGGATTCAGTGAGTGGACATCAGAAACAATCAGGAAAGTCCATAAAATGGGAGTAGAAAGTAATAAATCCTCCACCGATCTCCTCAAGGATGCTCCTCAAACAATCACTGGCCATCGTTTCTCCCAGCTTTTGAAAGGGTAACAATCATCCCTACTGTCACAGCTGCATAAATTCCATCTTTAAGGTCAAAAGAAGTATGAAGTCCTTCCACTGAAAGTTTTTTTTTTAATTAAAATATTTCCATCTCATCTTCCTTCTTACATGCCCTCATGAAGAATGGAGATGGATAGGTGATAGACAAATATACATGTAGATAGAGAGACATACTTAAATCTGTTAAGGGGCACTATTATGTTACTGACCTTGGTGAGTCTACCATCACAGCCATGGAGGATTACAGACCATAGGAATTTTCCAGATTTTCTTTTGCTCCCTCAGTGCAAAGTCATGGGGAATTCCAGAACAGAAGAGGCTGGCTAATCAGACTTTCACTGGACTGGAGGAATGTTTGCACAAGCATATAAGCAATCTCACAATAGAGGACTGGCCTGCATGATTCAGACCTCTCTGCTTCTATCCCAGAGAACCTTTTACAGTTATGACTCCTCATGGCTCCACAGGTCATTGAAGGAGATCAGAGCTCACTGTGACTCCAATGATGGGCAGATATTGCACCATGTCTCTCTGATGCAGCTGGAGCAAACTGTCAGAGATGGTGCGGTTATCAGGTGGGGCCTCCACAACTCCCTGAGTCATCCCTGATCCCTTGATTTTTCTCCCTCCCCATGAGCAATTCATTTGCATATCCTGTCTCATAGAAGTATACTCAGAATCCAACCACTTTGAACTACTTTCCTTGGGTCCACCACAGTTCAAGTAATTCATTATCTGTGACTTTCAGATGCTGAAGCAGCCTCTGGTCAGCCTCCTGCCTCCTGTCCTTGCTGCCTCTACTGTTCACTCAGAGTGATCCTTCCAAACATAAGCTCCTTCGCATCCAACCAAAACTCCACAAGAGCTTCTCTTCTCACGCAGAATACAAACCCAGAGTTCTGACCACAGCGCTGCCCCCCAACCCGAACCCAGACTCTCCTTCAGGAGCTCCTGATGGCTCCTGTACCTCTCTGGCCTGGTTCCTACTACCTTCCTCAGATCACCCTCTCACTCCACTCCAGCCTCACTAGCCACATTGCTGGTCCCCAAATATTCCTCCCCAGGTCTTGTACTCCCTCTTCCCATGGCATGGGCTGCTCTTAGAGACAGCTATGTGACACCCTCCTTTACTTCCCCAGGGCTCTGCTAAATGACACCTTTGCAGAAAGCTTTCTCTAGCCATCCCACCTCAGCCATCTCTTACCATGCCTTATTTTTCTTAACATCTGTGTATGTGTTGTCTGTCTCTTTCACCAGAATGTAAACTCCAAGAGGCAAGATCTTGTTGGCTTTAATCAGCACTGTGTTCCCAGAACTGTGCACAAATTGTGTCTCATGATGGTTGCTGAATGAGTGAATGAATAAATAAATCAGAATTC
This sequence comes from Callospermophilus lateralis, assembly GCF_048772815.1. Classification (NCBI taxonomy): domain Eukaryota; kingdom Metazoa; phylum Chordata; class Mammalia; order Rodentia; family Sciuridae; genus Callospermophilus; species Callospermophilus lateralis. The sequence goes on from NW_027516097.1 coordinate 288,540, forward strand.
ATTTTTACTGTAACATATCTGCCCATTGCAACCCTAGAAGACATGGTTCCTTTCAGAAAAAAATAAATGCTCAAAATCAAGGAATCCTAATCCTTTTAAAATGAAAAGAAAAAGAGATGCTTATCACTTGTGAAGCTGAGTATGACTAAATCCCTTGGCAATCAACGTCTGTTTGTTCACATGGACTTCTTGCCTTGGCTGACCACTAATTTGCTTCATAGATGGGGAAAGAGCGGCATAACAAGTCTTTTTCTCAGAGTCAAGTCAGGATTAACTCACGCTTGATAGCATTTACTGGAAAACCTCATCTTTGGATTTATTCCACAACAAAAAGACAAAAAAGAGCTCAGTTCTTTTGGACTTCAAAAGAATTTCCGAACCCTGAGGTGAGGGACTTCTCAAATGGTCTGAACACAAGGATGGTTTTCCTCTGACTCCTGTGCACACTGCGCTCTAGTGTGCATGGGGCCTGGGGGAGCTGAGAAGTCAGAGGGGGGCTGCCGCTCAAGCACCAGGAGTTAATCCTGAGTCATCTCCTGGCCACAGGAAATGCCCTGACTGCACTCCCCTGTACTCAGTGCCAGGCCTGGCTGGATTCTTCCTGAAGCTGTTTCCTGCTGCCTTAAGGGCCAGGCAGCTTGTTTTGTTTCATTTTGTTTTTAAGTGATTGTACTAGACTTCAAGCAGAGAAGGAATAAGAAAGGATTGTACAATCCAGGATGACATATTTTTCTCATTTTTGGTGATAAATGATTCACAGGATGAACAAATAAAAAAGAGACAGCCAGGTATAGGGCCAGAGATAAAATGAGAGGGCTAAATATACAGCCCTTTTTTTAAAGTTTCTGGTAGAGTTTCATTTCTTGTGGGCACCTTTTTTTGTTTGTTTTAACTCCATGATTATCTCTTATCCACCGGGAGATGGTTTGCACGGTAATACGACACTCAGGTTGGAGGGCAGTGGCCTTATACCCGGGTGGCCTCCTGAGCAGCTGTGTGATGGTGGGCAGGTTATATAGCTTCTCCATGTCTCAGTTTCCTCATCTGGTAAAGGAAAATGAAATAGTCCCTATTTTATGAGGGTTTTTTGAGAATGAAATCAGGCAATACTAATAAAATATTCAACAGTGCCTGACACTTGTTGGTGCTTAATAAAGGAAGCTACAGTAAATATGAATGCTAAAAAAAATAAATAAAATATAAAAAATAATAAATAAATACAACTCCTGAGGGAAAACCACAGAGGGGCCGCCATTTTAGGAGTGGGAGCTTAGGAGTGGTGGGACCTGTGAGTGGCTGGAGAATGGGAAGTTAGATTACCATCAGAAAACATTCTTAGGTAAGCATCTCTGGTGACTTGCCTAAGGTGATAACAAAACAAAACAAAACAAAGGACTAGAATCTCCAAGGCTTCAGTAACTTGCTGTCATGGCTTTCCCCCCTTATTTGTAATAAACATGCACTTTAACACCTCATTGATTTCCAATTTTACTTTCCTTTTCTCAAGGAAAGCCCCCAAATTGTATATTCTTCAGGTCCCAAAAAATCTGGTTTCTTTCCAAAGTGGTATAATTAAATCTTCACCATGATCCTAAAGGTGATAATATCATTGTTTCAAAAATCTGAAAACAAAAGTGTTGAGAAAAAAAAAAAAAAACATTATCCCCACAGATAGACAGCAGGACCTGGCAGGACTGCAACTTAAACACAGGATTCTCTATACCCGGAACAAAACTCTTACCATTATACTGACCTTCTCCCATCACGAGCATCTAAAGGCTTTAAAAAGTGAGCTCTAGAAAAAAATAGGCATGTGTACATCCATGTTCATAGCACCACTCTTCACAATTCCCAAAAGGTGAAAATAACCTAAATGTTCATTGACAGATAAGTGAATAAATAAAACATGGTATATCCATATAACAAAATATTATTCAGTCTTAAAAAGGAATAAAATTTTGACACATCCTACAACATGGATGAACCCTGAGGGCATTATGCTAAGTAAAATAACAGAATAGTTAAATTCATAGAGACAGCAGAATGGTGAAGGGCAGTTGCAGGACAGGCAGCTACTGGGGGCAACTAATAGGTAAAGGGTGCAGAGTTTAATTGGGGAATTAATTAATGGGCAGCTATTAGGTAAAGGGTACAGAAATTAATTTTCGATGATGAAAAAGTTGTAGAGATGCCTTATGGTGAAGGTTTTACAATATCTGAATTTACTTCATGTCACTGAATTACATGTCTGAAATTTGCAGTGGGGAGACCAGGGATTGAACTCAGGGGCACTCGACCACTGAGCCACATCCCCAGTCCTATTTTTTTGTACTTTGTTTAGAGACAGGGTCTCACTGAGCCATTTAGTGCCTGGCTTTTTGCTGAAGCTGGCTTTGAACTCTCGATCCTCCTCCCAAGCTGCTGGGATTACAGGCATTTGCCACCGCATCTGGCTGAATTTTTTTTTAAATAGTAAATTTTGAAGGCTGGAGATGTAGCTTGAGCTTGGTGGTAGAGCACTTGCCTAGTACACAGGAGGCCCTGGGTTTGATCCCAAGCACCACAAACAAAAAAGTGTAAATTTTATGTTATGTATATTTTCACACACACACACACACACACACACACACACACACACCAAAAACAAATAAGCCCAGCCTAGAATGTAAGGCTTAGGCCATAAAATATTTCCATAGCATTTAGAATATTATGGGCATTATATACTAGGATGACAAAAAGTTGTTACGTTAATTCTTTAAAAGAATTTTCCTGAATGTCTTGAAATGTGAGACAAAGATAGCAGCTTCCAAATTCCTTGTTTCCTATGTTACACACAACTACAAGTCAGCCATGAAATTCTGCAGACAATCCACTGTATATGATGTCACAGACCTACCTCAAAGGTAGACTCTGAGGCAATACACCCATCTGTGCTGTCTTCTTGGAGCTACTTCCTGAGATGTACTTGTAGAGAGACACACAGAAGTAGAAGACTTGTCATTGGTGCTTGAATAAAGCAGGGAGCACGTTAAAGCCCAGCCCAAGGTGATGGTCATTACCTGGTTCCCAGTGTTTCAGATGGCTCCTGGCCAGGCTTACTCGGTTTCCCCTCTCCTGGGAGTGTTTTGTGAGGGCCTGAGTCAGACTCAAGTGGGCCCTGGACTGTCAATTTTTGATGTGGCTGATTGGCAGTTTCCAGGAGAGACCCGAGCTGAATGCAGTGAGCCAGAGGTATATATGGTTCTCTGAAATCAGGGTCAGATGAAAACAGCTCATTTGAAATCTCCCAAGCAAAGTTGCTGCTGAGAGGCTGGAGTGCAGGGGGGCTGCTACCTTGAGCTCTGAACAACTAAGATAGTATCCTATGGGCTCAGCCAGCCTGTCTAAAAGTGTCAATAGCAAGGATACAGAAACTCTCTCCACCACCCTAAGAAATGGGAATTTGTTGTAACAGTATATATTGCTCTAGGAAAGCAGGGTCCTGGAGAAAGCCAGGAAGAACTGTTCTTAAAGAGATCCAACCTGGAAGTGCATTTGGAATTACAGCCACTTGAGACTGCTTGAGAAACTCAGGAGAATGAGTTTGTGGATCTGACTCTACTGCTTTTCAATTAATGTAGCTCAGGGTCCTTCTCTATAGATACCTCAACCCACTCATTTTCAACTCAGTGTTGCTTTCCCTTGCCTTTGGCTTCTGCCTCCATGTAGTTGCTGATTTCTTCTAAAATTGGACTGACACCTGAAGCATAATCTTTCTTTCCTCCAGCCTGATACATTCAATCTCTCTCTCCCTCTCTCCCCCTACTCTCTCTCTCTCTCTCTCTCTCTCTCTCTCTCTCTCTCTCTCCCTCTCTCTCTCTCTCTCCCCGATCATCCTGTCAGTTTTACCTTCCGTTATGAAACTTTAGATTTTTCTGCCTAAATTTCTCAGTTCAAATTCCACATAGTCTTCCCTTCTACATGGTTTGGCTTTCTGAAGTTTCAGAGTTATCTGGTCAACTGCAATCCAAAAGTATTAAATGATTCCAGAAATAATTCATAAACTTTAAGTTGTGTACCATTCTAAGCAGTACAATGAAATCATTTTTAAACAATTTTTAATATGTTCAATTTTTAATAACAGGAATGTTTTATGAACTATTACTATGTCGAACAGCAAATGAATACTTACAGTGATTTTTTTTCCAGTGAATTTGAATTTTTTTTCTTCCTTTAATTTTTTTTTTTGTTGTTGTTAATTGTCTTACTAGAAATTGAACCCAGGGCTTCATGGGTTTGAGACAGGTGCTCTACCACTAAGCTAAACCCACAATGCCTTGAAATTCTTTTAAAAAGAAAAAGGTTTGGATTATATAAACATAGCACAATGAAGTCTTTTACCATCCTATTCTGTTTCACACAGGGTGTGAATCATCTTTTTGTCCACTGTATCCACTTTTTATATGCTACCCACCTGATTTAGTTATCAGATCAGTTTTCAGATCAACTGTCATGGTATCAAAATACTTGTATTAAAGTAACCCATATTTTACTTAAAAATGACCTTTAAGTGCAGGAGTAGTAATGCTGACAATTCAGATATGCCAAAGAGAAGCCATAAAGGGCTTCTCTTAAAGTAAAAAGATGAAAGTCCTTACTTAATAAGGAAAGGAAAAACTTATATGCTGAGGCTGCTAAGATCTATGGAAAGAACAAATCTTCTGTCCATGAAACTATGAAAAAAGAAAAAAGAAATTCATTCTAGTTTTCCTATTGTTAGAAATACCAGGGTGTGCCAGGTGCCATGGTGCATGCCTGTAATCCCAGAAGCTTGGAAGGCTGAGGCAGGAGGATCATGAGTTCAAACCCAGCCTCAGCAACTTAGAGAGGCCCTAAGCAACTTAATAAGACCCTGTCTCAGAATAAAAAATTAAAATTGGCTGGGGATATGGCTCAGTGATTAAATGCCCCTGGGTTCAATCTCTGATACACCCCCCACCCCAATTGTCCCATGCCCAACAAGGAATCAAACATGTGCACTGAAGTAGCTTGGCAAGGCAAACTTTACTTTTGCAGAAGGGCGTGCTACTGATTATGGTAAGCAAGCATAAGTGAGTGAACAGTCAACCTGATTATATCCCTAATGCAGCACTGCCCCTTGCTCTGATATGAGGAGCTCAGGGTTATAATCTACATGATTGGCTCATTTTAAATTGGGGAAAGGCTACAGTTAAAGGGAAGAGCTATATTTAAAATGGCTACCATTGGATCTTACATCCTAATTAAGGCTAAATACTATATTGTGAAAATGGAACACCAAACTTTCTCTTTCTTACAAGGTGACATCTCAAACTGAGAAAGCTACAGTCACAGTATGTGATAATTATTACATTCTGATAGAAAAGGCATTAAATTTGTGTGTACATATGTATAAGAAAACAACATAGTATGTATAGGGTTTGGTCCTATCCTTTGTTTCAGGAATCCTCTGAGGGAATTAGAATTTATCTCCCATGGATAAGGTGAACCACAATAAGCAGAAACAGAGGGAAATAATCTGGTTAGTTAAGGGGACATGGTTTCCATTCAGGGCATCTTGAGAGTTCTGGCAAGCATGGATTGGCTGCTCATGGGATATCAAGGCTGCTCCTTTCACAGTGGTGTGAGTACAGCAGTTCCCAGGGGAGGGCACCAGGCACTACATCTTCAGGAAGCAAGACTGTTTCTTCCCTGTGCATTACTGCTTGGTACCAGTTATCCAGAGCAGTGCCAACATGAATACAGAGTGTGAGAATATTTTATTGTACCATTACTTCACTTTATATTTTCTCTTAAATTCCTCTCTGCATTTTCTCTACCCTACATTTTAAGCTTTCATCATAGCCCAAGCAGGGGACATGTTTTACCTATCCTGGTTGCTTTCTGTACCCTCCTAAACCATTTATGCATGTACTCACCTATGTACTCAATATCCGTTGAATGCCTGCCCTGTAACAATACTGGACAATAAACTACTGGAAGTCTTTATACAGTATGGCACAGGGCACTCAATGTAAAGCACAAATTCAATTTCACAGGTTGAATTGGGTCTTGGGAGTTCTCCCAGGACCTTGTTGCTGCCTGCATCCTGTTGGCAGTGGGAATGAAATTTTATCCACTCCCACTCATGTTCCATTGGCAAGAGCTAGTCACTGGGGTTCTCTTAACTTCAAAACAGGCAAGGAGAGTTAGTCTGATTGTCTTCCAAGAGGAAGAGATTTTGGGTGGTAGCAGAACCCCAGAGAAGTTTCCACAGAGTGGGCAGATAGACAGCTGTTCGGGCATCCCTTACTCAGTTCATCCAAAGAGGCTAATAGTAGCTACTAGGGAGGTCTGTGTGCAGACAACTCAGGACTCATTGAATACCACCAGATTCATATCTTTCAATCCAAGCTGATGATCCCAATCTTACAGTTCATGCTTCAAACGTGTCCCCATTTTTTAGACTTCCATCTCCAGTTGCCTAAGTGGCATTTGGTTATCTTCTAGGATCTCAAACTGATCATGTTCTTATTCACATCTTCTTTACCCAGCCTAACCTCTCTCAGTGAAGAGTATCACTCAGTTACTCAGACCAAAAACCTCTCCCTTTTTTTCATGTCCACATCCAATCCATAATCAGTCGATTTTCAAAATATGTCCTGACCACCTCTTTCTAGTTACAACCACCACCGTGTCTGTCCTCAACAGCCACACGTTATTGTTTTGCCCCAAACACCTTCCAACCTTGCCACAGGAGTTGTAACTTCCACAGCAGTCAGAGTGATTCTCTTAAAATGTAAATTACATCAGATCTTTCTAGGTTTCCAATGACACTCTAACCAGTTTAGAATAAAATTCAAGGTCAAGACTATGTATAATCTGACTTCTGTCTTCAAAACACATCATTTTTCCTTTCCTTTCTTATAGTCTCAGAGTCTTTGCACTTTCCTGTGTCATCCATGTCATCGAGAGCTCTGTGACATAGCACTGGTCAAGGAGACTCTCCAACTCTCCTACATAAACCAACACCTCCTCACTGCCCCCCTTCCTTTAACCCAGCTTTATTCTTCATCCTAGCTCTGATCACTGTCTGAATTTGAGTCTCTTTCCACTGCTCTCCGGGAGTATTTGCTGCAAGAGTTCAGTATTTGATTGATTTTTTTTCAAGGACACAATCTGTTTCAAGGAGAATATCAGCATTATGAAAAAGAAAATGGAGTTCCTAAAAAATTAGAATTAGAACAATCATATTATCCAGCAATCGCACTACTAGGTATATATTTGAAAGAAGGGAAATCAGCCTGTTGAAGAAACATCTGCACTTCCATGCTTATTGGAGCACTATTCACATTAACCAAGATAGGGAACCAACCTAGGTGTCCATCAGTGGGTGAAGGGATAAAGAAAATGTATTGTATGCGCAATGGAATGTTATTCAGCCATAAAAAAGAACAAAATTCTGTCATTTGTAACAATATGTATAGAACTGGGGGTATTACATTAAGTGAAATAAGTCAAGCACAGTAGGAGAAATGCCACATATTCTCACTTACATGTGGAAGATAAAAACTTGATCTTAAAAAAGTAGAGAATATAATAGTGGTTACTAGAAGCTGGGAAGGATGTGAGATAGGGAGGGATGGAGAAAGGAGAATCAATGGTTATAGGGAGAAATAATTCCAACTATTGTAAAGCACAGTAGGAAAACAATGGTTGACAACAATTAATGAAATATTTCAAAATAGCTAATAGAGAGGACTGTGAACACTCCCAACACAAAGAAAGATTCGCATCTGAGGTGATATATATGCTAATTACCCTGAACGGATACATTGTATGTATGTATTGAAATGCCACATTATATAAATAAAATAAATTTATATTTTAAAAGAAATTAAAAAATATATATATAATTAAAAGTGATATTTGACACAAAACCAATACTCAGTAAATATTTATTGAATGAATGGATGAATAACAAGCTAATAGTGGATTTTTAAAATGCAGGCAATATCCAGGGCACTGGAAATGGAAAAGCAAGCTAAATAAACTTTTAAATAAGAACAGTATATGGGAAATGTCTTTTATCCAATGAAAAAAATAAGAAAACAGTTTTCCCTAACCCTAACTTCTAGTCTGCCTATAAAATTATGTTTATTTTTTATTTTTCAGACTTTATTGAAATTCTCTGCAGAGGATTTAACATGGAGAACAGAAACCTGAGGTATTTTCATTTAGCTTGTTTTTCTTTTTTACCCTCCTTACCTGTAACTTAAATGCTTATGTTTTATTTCACATCTTTGCTGTTTTCATTAAATTAAAATCATTGTAGAAGCAATCCTATTTCAGTTGTTCTTTTGACACTTTATCGATCAACATTTCACTAAAGGTATCAACTTTCTCTAGGATGCAGAGAGACTAATAAAATTTACACAAAAATTTCTCCTAAATGAATTTCCCCACCTTCTTGGTTATTGTACACCTGCCTTCCTTATAAGGAGAACAAGGAAGTAAATCATGTGGAAGTTGCTTTTAAACACAGCTTTTCTTCTTTACCTGTCCAGGTAGCCTCTGTGTTCATTTCAGTCGTAATGAAAACTTTTTAATTTACATCTCAAGTTTCATTTCAAAGCAGTGTAAGTAGTATTTAATATTTTACACTTCAAGAAAGAAAGCCTTTAACGATCTTCAGCTTTGGTCTTGTAACCTTGAAGGTAATTCATTTTTTTAATCTGCACAGCAAGAACTGAAACGAATGGGGATTGAGCTGCTCTTCCTGTTCCTTCTATTTCTAGGAAGGAATGATCGTGCACAAGGTAAGACCTAAGTTCTCGGAAATGTTGCTTTCACGATATGATTGACAAATCTGTCATTTGGTTCAGAAACTAGAGCTGAAGTCATTTTTTATTTGACCTATTTGATGGCTCTTTTGCCACCGAGTGAATACTTTCACAAATTACAGGCAAACACAGGGCTGGTCCCACCGTAGATGTTCTAGGCTTAAGGTAAATAAATACAAAGGTTACACAGGCATTTTAATGAGGAGAATTAAACAACATTACTGCACAGTAGGACTTCTTAATGCCTTTGTGACAGTCCTTTTGGAAACTTCTGTTTTATTATACAATAAGTTCTTCCTCTTGAGAGTAATAATCTTGGGAGAGAAAAAGGATGTTATTTCACAAACAGAAATACCACATTTATAAGAGAAGCATTTTAAATGGTTACAAATAATTTTAAAAATTAAAATGACAGGTATTTAATAAGAATAAAAAACAGGATGATTCTGTATTTGTCAACAACTATTTTTAAAAAAAGGAAGAGGATGATAATTTTTGGCTTATAAGGCACATGTATTTTCAACGTGATAGATGTGAAGTGTAAATTTTTATGTGAGAGTTGCTAGTATTTTGAGAATTGATTTTTGAAGACAAAAATGCATTTTGATATTGTTTTGTTCAAGTAATTTAAGAGGCATAAGTCTCGTAAATGGAATGAATGAAAGTGTATTTAATTCCTTGCATCTTGCTGAATTTAAATGTAGGTGGCTGTGCCTTGGGAGGTGCAGAAACCTGTGGAGACTGCTTACTCATTGGACCTCAGTGTGCCTGGTGTTCCCAGGAGGTAAAACAAATGACCTCAACATGTTTTTAAAAGCTCTGTGCAGTTAGACTTATGTTGATTTCCTCAATGATAGCTCAGATAATGTCCTTTTTTTCTGTGGGGTTATATGAGTGAAACAAATCAAGAAAGGATAATAAAAGTATTAGTGGATCAAAGTGGCATTGACATGATTGCTTTCAAACACAATTCATGGGAGGAATGCATGTCAAATTATTCTAAATAAAATAATCAACTCAGGGTCCTTTATTTGACCTGGTTCCTTTTCTTATTTTAAGGTAATTTCTCATGGTTAAATGTAAAATGTCAAGCCTTTCTGGACAATCAGTAATCATGGAGATGTTTTCTGAAGTTAAACACACATTTGATATCAGTACTATAGCTGTATTCCATCCGGGAACCAGGATCCAATGTGAGTCACTGCTAGTTTCTACAAGGAGCATTGTAGTATTGGGGAAAACCTTACTACTCAGACCTTATTCAGTTCTTTTAAAACTTATATTTTCATGAGTTCAGTCACTCTGTATCATACCAATGACAAAGCCCCAAACAGCCATTCCTTTTCTAAAACTGAAAACTATGTAGTGTGAAGATGCCTGGGGGCATATAGCAAGCCATTCTAAGTCACTGCCTGTGCTGTGACACCATAGAGTGATTTGTAGAGTTATCCTGATAAGATAGAGATGCACTAACTCTGAATTTTAAAACAAGTCTTTCCCCAACTGGATCTCATAAAGATAATCTAAACATCTATTCTTCCCATGCTCTAGATAGGGCAGAGGCATGGGAGGTGAAGGGAGGGGGCAGGGGGTTAGCAATGATGGTGGAATGTGATGGACATTATTATCCAAATACATGTATGAAGACATGAATTGGTGTGAACATACTTTATATACAAACAGAGATATGAAATATTGTGCTCTATATGTGTAATAAGAATTGTAATGCATTCCTGTATAATATATTTAAAAAATAAATTAATAATAATAATAATAATAATAATAATAATAAGAGCACAAACCTGGCACACTTCCCCAGTACTCCCTTGACGGATAGGGGCCACAAAACAACATTCAGGTTGAAGAGCATTCAGCTCTTTTGATTTCAAATGCAGGATTGAGAATGTAAATGTGGGGGGTAGGCATAATTTTTTGGACATTGGCTTTCTAAAGAAGACAGCTTTAATTTCATACCAGAGACAGAAAATGGCAAATCATTCTAGAATTTTTGTTTAAATGCACTTTTTATCAGTCATTTGAGAGAGTTTCTCATAGCCTTACTTTTGAATGACCCTTGGTAGCTAAATGATTGTCAAATTTTATGGCAAGATTAAGAGGTCACTCCAGTAGTAAAAGTAGTTATCAGTTTATCAACTGAGGTAATTGGAACAAAACGTAAAATAGACTTCTGCTTAGGAAGAACAGAAAATATGTTGTGTGATTAACACCACCCCTGACCGTCTGGCAAAGGTTGTGACTACAGCCGATAGCAACTGCATGGTGTTGAGAAGGCGCCTCTATCAGCCACTGTTTGCCTTCCTTACATTTTGAGAAGTTAGAGAGTTTGCCAGAGCCTCAAATACACAAAAGCCTGACTGGTAGATGACAAATTATATTCTCAAAATTTAATTTCAGAAGAAAGATAACTTTCCTACTTGCTGAAAACAAGTGGCCTTGAATTCTAAGGGGCTAGGAAAAATATGGACATTGGTTCAGTTCTCTCTAATCATGAGAGTCAATGGGTTCAACTTTTCCTAGTGCCAGCTCTAGAGTAACCTTGTCATCAGGTAAGACAGGTACCTCTGGGCTCCATTTTTTTCTGCTCTTGATGCTGCAAAAAT